>NC_056071.1:51280800-51583830 GCF_016772045.2 Ovis aries | reverse complement strand
GAGTTGAATTTAAGGGAGGATAGTACACAGGTCGGACACAACTGAGCGACTTTACTTTTACTTTTCACTTTCATGCATTGGAGAAGGAAATGGCAACCCACTCCAGTATTCTTGCCTGGAGAATCCCAGGGACAGGGGAGCCTGGTGGGCTGCTGTCTATGGGGTTGTACAGAGTCAGACACGACTGAATCGACTTAGCAGCAGCAGCAGCAGCAGTACACAGGTCACCCAAATAAGCTGCCCTAGGTAAGGGAACACTGAAGTGGACGTAACAGAATCCTTTCATTCTACTTCAAAATTTTGTTTCCCTGAGGACTGTAGTTAGTAGTGAATGGAGAATACACTTAGAATAGGCTTTTTGTACCAGGACAAAGGTAAAACAAAAACATACATTCTTTCTCAAACTAGTAAATTTTTTTTTAAGACAAGAAGCAATATACAATCCTGAAGTTTGCTGCCTTGACAGCTGATAATCAGCAGAAGCTAGCAGTCCCACTGGGGCTCACTTTAATCTTATTCTTTTGATATTGAGTTGCATTTTAAGGCTCCATACGAGATGCTCTTTTAAAGCTTGTATTTATAAAAACAGTCTTGGCTTGAGATTTGTTACCTGCACATGCTAAGTGCCATGAGACCAAATGGAAATCTTTGTTTGGGGTATTGCCCTCATGGCATACCAATAAATGGTGACCTTCTGTTGGTGTGTGTAAAATGAAAAACTACTTTGTAATCAGTGTGTATTTTTAATATAAGTGTAGATTTTAAATAAAAATGGCCACACTGGAATTTGGTGGCTTATATATATATATATATATATATATATAATTGGTAAAAAATGTCATGAAATGAATGAACCTTGATAAGGCATTTACATTTTTACTCCTGATTTAATCAAAGAAAGGTAGGCAAAAATGCTAGTCTTTTTCAGAAATTTTCCAGTACCATCACTTTTGGAGATCAAATCTGGAAATAAAATCCTTTGGGACAGTTCTTAAAAAACTAAATGCTGAATCCTGATTGATAAAGAATAACAACCCTTCCTTTAAGAGATGTATCTAAATTCCAGTTGATATTATCATATTTTTCTTCTACAATGTGATAAGTATATAAAGTAGATTTTTCCATTTTAGTTCCTAAATCCAGGACACAATCTCAGAGAGGATATAATTATACTCATTTCTTTCTCTTTTAACTGTCTCCTCCTTTTGAGGTAAATAGAACCAAATGACACTTTTGTCACTCTCTTGGATAAGCAGATTAAGTGTTCTCAAGAATGGATTATTAAGATTATAGATAAAAGTAGCAAGAATAATTTTGGAATATTTTAAAATGACTAACTTCTGATTGAACTTACAGTAATGAATGACCTATAAGAGTGCAGACTACGTGATCTCAGTTATACTGAGTTAACTTCAGTATAAATTTAACATTCCTAACTTTAATATAACATTTACATTAATACAGATAAGACCAAGACAACAGATATATTATTGTAGTGTTGTAAAATTGCTTAATTTTGAATACACATTGCTTAATATAATATACATGTGCTCAAATTATGTGGAAAGGTATGTGACATTTATGGTAATAAATCAGAAGATATATGATTATACAATAGTATTGCAATAGGCTGCTTGTAATAGAAATCTGACAGCAATGGATTAATAGCTTTTTCCTATAATAATAAATTTGAAGATGAGCAGACCAGCACTGGTGCAGCAATGTTATGATATCAAGGACCCTAACCTTGTCTGACTCTTTGGGCTACCATTCTTAGCTTGTGACTTTTCCCTTATGGTCACAGGCTGGCTGCTACAGATGTCTTATCTGTGTCTCAGGCAGGAGCAAAGGAGAACAAAAGCAAAAAGTACAAACCAGCTAAGTCTTTCTTTTATACCAGGAAAACATCTTTCTGGAAGCTTATTTAGTGGACATTCCCTTGCACCTCACTGATCCAAGCTCTGTTACTGTTTCATTGCTAGCTGCAGAGGAGTTGAGAATCAGTTGTAGCTGAGCTTTGGGCACCATAACAAAGCCAGGTTTCTACTGGCAAGGAAAGCAAGGAGAACAGATTTTGTGTAGGCAATTTCAAGTTGTGCCAACATGAGCATAGAAGTCAGTTGGTAAATGTTGCCACTACCTCAGAGCACAAAGCAGATATCCCCCAGGGATTATTTCAGCTGTTTCTAAAAGGAAGATTATTTCACAATTAAAATAATACTTGTTTAATTGCTTTTTCACATCTTTTTCTAGTATAAATTTTGGCAGAAAAACATAGCATCAGCATTAATTATTTTCATGGTACACACTAAATTTATTCAGAGCACAGTATAGGAAATTCTGTCCTTAAGTCATTGAAATAATCTATTTTAAATAACAGATATATTCACATTAAGAAAACTCAGAACTTATCTCAAGATTTCTATAAATCACATCCTCTCTTAGATTAAAAACATTTAATTAAAAATTTTAAATATAACTCAGCACCAAGCTTGTGGTATCCTACGTAGGGCTACAGATTTTCATTTCCAAATTCCAAATGGGTAAATAGCAACACCCTGTATACTTCCTTGACAATTTTTCTGAAAACTATTATGTGCACTGTTAATCTGAGTCTTTTTAGTGTGTTTCATTGTTTTGTCACTGTCCCTGTCTGTCACAAAGTCTCCTTTTGCTTTTTCTATAGATGCTAGTCCATTTCCTGAGTGAAATTAATCCTCCTTTCTTGTACTTAATTCTAAATTATTTCATTTTTAAACATGATGCCTATATGAAAATATACAAGCTCATTGTAAAATTTTAAAATATCATGAATATTTATGTTTTAGCTAGCACAAGTTCTCTCTCATAAGTAACTGTTAATGCAATTTGTATTCTTGCAGAGTTTCTGAATGCATATAAATAAGAATTTGAGGTAATATCTCACTGTAGGTTTGATGTACACCTCCATCATGATTAGGCGTGGAACACTTTTTCATTTACCTCTGGCCATCTGTTTGTCTTAAAAAAATGTTCAAATCCTCTGCCCATTCTTTAATTGAATTTGTTTATACTGGATTGTATGATTTCTTTATAAATTTTGGATAATAAACCATTTAAAAACATTTTCCCCCATTCAGTAGGCTGCCTTTTTCTTTTGATGATGACCCTCTCTGTTGTGCAAAAGATTTTTAGTTTGGTTAGATCATTTTTGATTGTCTTTCTATTTTTGTTGCCCTTGCCTAAGGAAGGAAACAGACCCGAAAAGGTATATTTGTTACACTGTTGTCCTAAGAGGGTACTGCCTAAGTTTTCTTTTATTGATTCCATGGTTTTATGTTTTAAAATCAATATTTTTAATCTATTTTAAGATTATTTTACATATGGTGTGAAAAAATTTCATTCTGTTACTTCTAGCTGTTTAGATTCTCAGGACCACTTTTTGAAGAGACTGCAATTTTGCCTTCTATAGCCTTGCTTTCTTTGTTATAGATTAATTGAAAGTATGTGCATTGATTTATTTCTTGGCTCTCTTCCATTCTATTGATCTATGCATTTGTTTTTGTGGTAGTTTCACATTGTTTTGATTATTATAGCTTTGTATTATAGTCTGAAGTCAGGGAGCATTGTACCTCCACCTTTATTCTGTTGCAATATTGCTTTGGTTATTCAGAGCATTTTACCATTGCATAAAAATTCTAGGATTATTCTAGTTCTGTGAAAAACGTCATTGTATTTTGATAGAATTTGCATTAAATCTGTAGTTTGGTTGGGGGGGTTGTATGGACATTTTAATAATATTAATATT
This sequence comes from Ovis aries, assembly GCF_016772045.2. Lineage (NCBI taxonomy): Eukaryota > Metazoa > Chordata > Mammalia > Artiodactyla > Bovidae > Ovis > Ovis aries. The sequence goes on along the minus strand of NC_056071.1, from coordinate 51,580,043 downwards.
CAAATCCATGAACATGGTTTATCGTTCCATTTAATAGAATGTTTAACTTCCTTCATCGGAGTCTTACAGTTTTCAGATTAAAGTTCTTTTACCTGTTAGATTTATTCCTAGGTATTTTACTATTTGTGATGCAGTTGTAAATAACATTTAAAAAATGTCTCCGTCTGATAGTTCATTATTCATATATAGAAATGCAACAGATTTTGTATATTAATTTTGTACTCTACAATTTTACTGAATTCACTTATTGTAATAGATTTTTGTAGGGTTTTTAGTATTTTCTATATATAGTACCATGGCATTTGTACCTAGTGACAGTTTTACTTCTTCCCTTCCAATTTATATGCCTTTTTAAAAGATCATCTGATTATTGTGGCTAGGACTTACAATACCATGCTAAATATAGGTGGCAAGAGTAGGATCCTTGTATTGTTCCTGATCTTGGAGGGAAAGTGTTCAGTTTTTCATCACTGACTATGATGTTACCCTTGGGTTTGTCATAAATGGCCTTTATTATTTTGAGGTGTGCTTCCCTCTATAGAAAATTTCTTGAGAATTTTTATCACAAATGGATGTTCAATTTTGTCAGATGCTTTTGCTGCATCTATTGAGATTATGTAGTTTTTGTTCTATGTTTTGTTAATGTGGTGTAAAATGTTGCTTGACTTGCAAATGTTGAACCTTCTTTGCATCCCTAGAATAAATCCCTCTTGGGATAATGTATAAGGTATGATCCTTTTAATGTAGTATAGCACTTGATTTACTAATATTTTGTTGAGGATTTTTGCATGTATGTTCATCACTGATACTGACATATATTTTCTTTCTTAGTATCTTTGTTTGATTTTGGTAAAGATGGAGTGAGTTGTAAGTGTTCCCTTCCCTTTAATTTTTTGCACTAAGTTGAGAATAATGGGTATTCACTGTTTTAAATATATGGTAGAATTCCTCTGTGCAGCAATCTGGTCCTGTGATTTTATTGTTGGGAGTTTTTTAACTACTGATTCAGTTTCATTTCCATTGGCAGTCTGTTCAGATTTTTTTTTTTCCTCCTGAATCAGTCTTGGAAAATATATGTTTCTAGGAATTTACTCATTCTAGATTGTCCAATTTGTTAGTATATAATTATTAATAGTGTTATCTTATGATTATTTGTATTTCTTTGAAATTGGTTATAATTTCTCTTTTCCCATTTCTAAATTTATTTAAATTTTCTTTTTCCCTTGGTAAGTCAGACTATGGTTTATCAACTTAAAAAAATTTTCTTTTAGGAAAAACAGCTCTTAATATTACTGATTTTTTAAAACTATTTCTTTGGTCTCTTTTATTTCTGCTTTGATCTTTATTATTTTATTTCTTCTGTTGAGTTTGGGCTTTGTTCTTTTTCTAATTCCTTTAGATAGAAAGTTAGGTTATTGGAGATTTTCTTTCTTGAGGTATGCCTGTATCACTATAACTTCACTTTTTAGAACTCTTTTTTACTGTGTTCATAGATTTTGGATAGATAGGCTTCATTTTCATTTGTCCCCATTTTTTTTTTAAAATTTCCTCTTTGATTTCATTGTTGACTTATTAGTTTTTAGAAGCATGTTGTTTAGTCATCATGTATTGGTGTACTTTGCAGTTTTCTTCCTTTAACTGATCTCTAGTTTCATATCATTCATATCAAAGAATATGCTTGATATGAATTCAGTTTTCTTAAATTTGTTGAGACGTGTTTTGTACCTAGCATAGGATCTATTCTCGAGAATGTTCTATGTATACTTGAAAAGAATGTGTATTCTGCTGCTTTTGGATGGAATGTTTTATGTATATATGTGTGTGCATCTGTGTGCGTGTGTGTGTGTGTGTGTGTGTATATATTTATCTGTGCTTATGTGTCGTTGAAGGCCACTGGTTCCTTATTGATTTTCTGTCTTGATGATTTATACATTGATGTAACTGGGGTGTTCAGTTCAGTTCAGTCACTCAATCGTGTCCAACTCTTTGCGACCCCATGAATCGCTGCATGCCAGGCCTCCCTGTCCATCACCATCTCCCGGAGCTCACTCAGACTCAAGTCCATTGAGTCCGTGATGCCATCCAGCCATCTCATCCTCAGTCGTCCCCTTCTCCTCCTGCCCTCAATCCCTCCCAGCATCAGAGTCTTTTCCACTGAGTCAACACTTCTCATGAGATGGCCAAAGTACTGGAGTTTCAGCTTTAGCATCATTCCTTCCAAAGAAATCCCAGGGTTGATCTCTTTCAGAATGGACTGGTTGGATCTCCTTGCAGTCCAAGGGACTCTCAACAGTCTTCTCCAACACCACAGTTCAAAAGCATCAATTCTTCGGTGCTCAGCCTTCTTCACAGTCCAACTCTCACATCCATACATGACCACAGGAAAAACCATAGACTTGGCTAGACGGACCTTAGTTGGCAAAGTAATGTCTCTGCTTTTGAATATGATATCTCGGTTGGTCATAACTTTTCTTCCAAGGAGTAAGCGTCTTTTAATTTCATGGCTGCAATCACCATCTGCAGTGATTTTGAGCCCCCAAAATAAAATCTGACAGTGTTTCCACTGTTTCCCATCTATTTCCCATGAAGTGATGGGACTGGATGCCATGATCTTCTTTTTCTGAATGTTGAGCTTTAAGCCAACATTTTCACTCTCCTCTTTCACTTTCATCAAGAGGCTTTTTAGCTCCTCTTCACTTTCTGCCATAAGGGTGGTGTCAATCTGCATATCTGAGTGGGGTATTAGTATCTTACTATTATTTCATTGTTGTCTATTTCTCCCATAATGTCTATTAATATTTGCTTCATATATTTATGTACTCCTTTATTAGGTCTATATATGTTTACAAATGTTACATCCTTTCTTTGGATCACTTTATCATTATATAATACTCTTTATCTTTTGTTGTAGACTTTGTTTTAAAGTCTGTTTTGTCTGATATAAGTATTTTTATCCCAGCTTTATTTTCATTTGCACTTGCATGCAATACCCTTTTTTATACCCTAATCTTTAGTCTCTGGTGGCTCAGACGGTAAAGTGTCTGCCTGAAATGCGGAAGACCAGGTTCGATTCCTGGGTCAGGAAGATTCCCTGGAGAAGGAAATGGCAATCCACTCCAGCACTCTTGCCTGGAAAATCCCATGGATGGAGGAGCCTGATAGGCTACAGTCCATGGGGTCGCAAAGAGTCGGACATGACTGAGCGACTTCACTTCACTTTTAGCCTCTGTGTTTTTTAACTCTGATGCTATCTCTCATAGGCAGCATATAGATAGCTATGTTTTGACTGGAGCACTCAGTTCATTTACATTTTTATTGGGCTATAGTAGTTTTACAATGTTGTGTTAGTTTATGTTGTGCAATGAAGTGAATTAGCTATATATATATATATATATATATATATATATGTATATATATATATACACAGACACACACACACACACACACCCTCTCCCTCGTGTACCTTCCTCCCATTCCCCTCCCCACCCAGCCCCATCCCTCTGGGTCATCACAGAGCACTGATGTGAACTTCCAAGCTCCCACTGGGTGTGCATTTTACACATGGCAGTGCATTACATCAGTCCCAATGTCCAGGTTCATCCCCTCACCCTGTGCCCGCATGTCTGTTCTCTATGTCTATGTCTCTATCTCTGCCCTGGAAATAGCTTCATCTGTCACATTCTAATTTCCACATATATACATTAATGTGTGATATTTGTTTTTATCGTTCTGACATTTCACTTTGTAATTGATAATTGATACACACTTACTGAAATTTTGGTCCTTATTTTCTGGTTGTTTTTGTGATTCCCTTCTAGCCTCTTTATTTTTCAGTTTGATTTTCTGTTGTGTTACTTTTGGGTCCTTTCTCTTTGTGTTTTGGGGGCATCTATTGCAGAATTTGGTTTGTGGTTCATCTACATCATGAGGTTTACATACGTTAACCTATATATCTATAGCTTAGTTTTCATTCCAATCCCAAAGAAAAGCAATGCCAAAGAATGCTCAAACTACCGCACAATTGCACTCATCTCACATGCTAGTAAAGTAATGCTCAAAATTCTCCAAGCAAGGCTTCAGCAATACGCGAACCGTGAACTTCCTGATGTTCAAGCTGGTTTTAGAAAAGGCAGAGGGACCAGAGATCAAATTGCCAACATCCGCCAGATCATGGAAAAAGCAAGAGAATTCCAGAAAAATATCTATTTCTGCTTTATTGACTATGCCAAAGCTTTTGACTCTGTGGATCATAATAAACTGTGGAAAATTCTGAAATAGATGGGAATACCAGACCACCTAACCTGCCTCTTGAGAAATCTGTATGCAGGTCAGGAAGCAACAGTTAGAACTGGACATGGAACAACAGACTGGTTCCAAATAGGAAAAGGAGTACGTCAAAGCTGTATATTGTCACCCTGCTTATTTAACTTATATGCAGAGTACATCATGAGAAATGCTGGACTGGAAGAAACACAAGCTGGAATCAAGATGGCCAGGAGAAATATCAATCACCTCAGATGTGCAGATGACACCACCCTTATGGCAGAAAGTAAAGAGGAGCTAAAAAGCCTCTTGATGAAAGTGAAAGTGGAAAGTGAAAAAGTTGGCTTAAAGCTCAACATTCAGAAAACAAAGATCATGGCATCTGGTCCCATCACTTCATGGGAAATAGAAGTGTAAACAGTGTCAGGCTTTATTTTTGGGGCTCCAAAATCACTGCAGATGGTGATTGCAGCCATGAAATTAAAAGACGCTTACTCCTTGGAAGAAAAGTTATGACCAACCGAGATATCATATTGAAAAGCAGAGACATTACTTTGCCAACTAAGGTCCGTCTAGTCAAGACTATGGTTTTTCCAGTAGTCATGTATGGATGTGAGAGTTGGACTGTGAAGAAGGCTGAGCGCCGAAGAACTGATGCTTTTGAACTGTGGTGTTGGAGAAGACTCTTGAGAGTCCGTTGGACTGCAAGGAGATCCAACCAATCCATTCTGAAGGAGATCAGCCCTGGGATTTCTTTGGAAGGAATGATGCTAAAGCTGAAACTCCAGTACTTTGGCCACCTCATGCGAAGAGCTGACTCAGGGGAAAAGACTCTGATGCTGGGAGGGATTTGGGGCAGGAGGAGAAGGGGACGACCCAGGATGAGATGGCTGGATGGCATCACTGACTCGATGGACATGAGTCTGAGTGAACTCCGGGTGTTGGTGATGGACAGGGAGGCCTGCATGCTGCGATTCATGGGGTTGCAAAGAGTCGGACATGACTGAGCAACTGAACTGAACAGAGTTAGTTCTCTGGTAGTCTAGGGCTCAGAGTCAATGCTCCCACTCCAAAGGCTCAAGGCTTGATCTCTGGTCAGGAATGAAGATTCCGCAAGTGGTTTATTATGGCATTAAGTCAGATTAAAACAAATACCCAAAAATGAGAACCAAAGATGAACCCTAGACAAATGGCAGTTACAGAATGAGGCAAATTATAATTAAAATAATGTAATATACACATAAGCCTATATACCCATAAGCAAAATCAAAATAGTTCAACAAAAATAAAGTACAATAGATTTACCTGGTGAATAAAGGAAACCAAAAATTATATCTGCCAGAAAAAAAAAATAAAGCACAAACTGAAAACAAAACTAAAGCAAGGTGCCAATAGGGGAATAAAGCAATGAAAATAGAACTAACAAATATGTTGAGAGGAAAGGGAAAAAAGAACAGAAAGGAAGGATAGATATGCACAGTTAAATATAGGTGGATAAAGAAGATTTATATACATTAAAAGTTAACTGCAAGAGGAAAAGAATAGTAGGAAAAACAAACAAAAGAATAAATGTAGAAAAAATCATAATAGGTTTAAAAATTAAAAACTAAATTTAAAAAAAAGAGAGAGAGGAAGAATAAGGAAAATTCCCCAGAACTGCAAAAGCCCAACACAGCGGCAGTGGTTTATAACAACAATAAAAAATGTGGCTTATTAAAAAAAGAGAAAAAAAAAAGAAGCTCAAAAGCTTAATTAGATTTCGTAGTGTCAATAAAATCGACAACTACAAGTAGGGGGCGGAAGGAACAAAATCCAAAAGAATCTATAGAATGAGACAAAACATAAGAATAATTGCTGGGGTCCAGCCCCGGTGGATCCAGGGTAATTCGAAGGGGGCATGGAGTCAGTGTCTTAGGGAAGAATTATTTAATTAGAAATATAAATAGAGATTAGGAAAGAATAGTGTAGTAGGAAAATTAGTGGAGAAAAGATGTTGAATAACTTGGTTTACGTGGAAACCAATAAAGTTCCAAGACAAAGAACTTGCACTGTCTACGTAGGCCACTGGTGCCTGCCTGAATAGCGGAGGGTGCCCTGCCTTGGGCTCCCTCTCACGTGGGTCTTAGAAGCCAGGGCAAATAAGTAGACTGAGTAAGCCTCCCGGTTCCAAGGGATCAGCCTGAAAAGGAGAGGGAGGGAGAGGGAGAAAGAAAGAGAGAGAGTCAACATGGAGGAGGCCAAGCTTGTGCAAAAACCCCATAACTTTATTTTTAAAAGGTGTTTATATACCCTAAGTTTTACATAATGGAAGATACAGAGTCATGCAGGGGCAGCAGTCCTGACCCTTTCTGTATATCTTTTTGTATACAAAAGGTCTCAGGTGATTTACGTGATTTTCTGGCCAAGAGGCCTGTTAACACTTTATGGCTCTCTTCCTTAATGAATGTTAATTTCATTTCCCCTGAAGTGTTTTTCTTTAATCCACATCACCCTCAAAGCACTAAAGTTACATCCCTATAGAACAATGGTGCAGTGGGTTATAACAAAGAAGGTACTTAACTCAAAGATCTATGTTGCTACTTGTTTGTTTGTTTTTTTCTATATATCAACTATATCAACAAATAAAAGATATGAAAATTTGGCAGCAAGTATTGGCGCAACAAATGAAACCCTTAATCAGTCCTATTCTAGTGATTTTGACTCCTTGAAAGCCCCTACATTCCTGGGATGTCTTGAGTTTCCTGTGCCTCTCGCAGTCAGGAGGCCGCAAACAATTACATGCACAGCTGTAAGAGTCCTATAGGCATGCTAGAAAGCCATCAGAGGGGGTTTTGGATTGAAACACTCTTATTATGTCCAGGAGACTTATTATGTAAAAGCTCTAAATTAACTTTTTCCAGAAAAAGGTGGTGGGGGGACAGCCCCTGTTAATGTCAGAAACGTAAGTGAAAAGCATAATGCAGTAAGGCAGGCAGACTGTGGTTTTGGAGGTAGATGCTTGAGAAAATCCAGTGAGGCTCCCTTAAGGCCAGACTCGCCTTTGCCTGTTGCACCCCTTAACCTCATGACCTTTGCCACAGGCGGGACTCCTCGTGCTGGCTCCCGGCAAATAATAAATGTTTTTCTTGAGTCACTGCTGTCAGAATCCTTTCCCTTGCTGAGAGTGACAGTCTGTCTCACCTCCCTAGGATGCCCTTCAGCATTGTGCTTATCTCTGGACCTGCTGTGAGGACAGCTCAGATTCTAATCTGGTCCTGCTCCTTTGTGTTCTTGCTTCCAATATCTCCAGCTATCAGAACTAGTATGTTTTCTTTGTGGGAGCTCTCAATGACTTTTTATATGTTCCATAGAGACAGAGTCTGCCTAGTTGATCATGTGGATTTAATCTTCAGGTTGTACAGCTGGTAGGAAGGTTTTGGGTCTTCTTCCTTAGGCACCCTGCCCCTGGGCTTCAATTTTAGTTTTATTTCCACCTCTGCATGTGGGTCAGCCACTGGGGTTTGCTCCTGAGGCTGCCCTGGAGGGTTTGGGTTTGTCCCTGTGAGGGCCAGGTGTGGAGGTGGTGCAGCTGCTTGGGTCGCAGGGGTTCTGGCAGCACTAGGTACTCAGAGGAGTTGGCGGCTATGGCAGCAGGAAATGTGCTCTAAAAGGGTATGGCAACCAGTACTGGCCAAAACACTCCTGTATTCTTGCCTGGAGAACCCCTTCTCTGACAGAAGCCCAGCAGGCTGTAGTCTACAGGGTCACAAAGAGTTGGACCGAAGCAACCCTGTGTGCATAGACATGAGAGTTTTTCTGTCTCTGGCAGCTGTGCCCCAGTGAGTTGAGAGTGAAGGTGGCACAGCTGCTTGGCGTGTGGGGACCCTGGTGGCGCCAAGTGTGCAGGGACATGGACTGCCTCTGCCACAGTAGTTATGGTTGTATCAGAGTCTTTTTTCAAGCCTCTTATAGCTGGTGATCAGAAGTCCTCTTTGGCCAATCTTTCTCCATAGCTCTGCCCATTCAGGCACTTAGAGGGCTCCCTTGCCTTGGGTCCTTCTATGTTGTTCGGCTTGTCAGGCACGTATAGGGGCACCCTGTGTGGGGTTCTACTCTGTAGTTCAGTGCTTCAGGCAGTTTGATGGGCCAGCCTCTCTATTGTTCAGCTGCTGATGCTGCAGTGTTGGGGGAGAGAGGCTATGGTAATGGCTCCACTCCTTATGCATGACTCAGCAGTATCAGCTTCCTTTCGTGGTTGCCCAGATTTCCTCCACAAGAATTTCCCACCACAATCTGCTCCATCCCATCTCTTCAATCCATCTCTCCACAGTCAACAGCAGCACTCGCCCTAGGATTACTCTACAGTCCCTTAACTCCAGCTTCCAGCTGCTGCGCCTTCCAGGGGATCTGCCTCCCTGTCCAGGATATGCATGGCTGCAGCAAGGACTGTCTGATTCTCATTCCATTTAGGCTACCACAGATCAGCTGTTTCACTCTCAGCCTTAAATGTTTCTCCCCAGACTCAGACAATTGCCCCATGTGGGGATCAGACCCCTGCTTCACTTCCCCCACCTGCAAAGGGCAGGTCTAGTCCTATTAACACTTCTGTTTTTCCCCCTAGTTCCTTCATCCTACCAAGTTTTGCATGGGTCTATATATTCTTTTCCCTGGTCAGGTACTCCTGCCCTCTCCCAGCAGGTGTTCTGCATGCACTTCTGTGTCTGAGGGTATATTCCTGATGTATCCATGGAGAGAGATGTACTCCACATCCACCTACTCCTCCGCCATCTTTTTCTCTCTCTATGTGCAACTTTTATGTCATGTTTTAAACAACACCATCACCTATCTAAGGGGTGAACACAGAGCACAGCATTTGTAATTTGATTGCTTAGGTATCTAGAATGCTTAAAAAGCTAGAAAATTATATGGAAAATTTTCAGTTTTTTTTTCAGTAAATATATATCCCATTTTATTTTGAAGGAAATTTGTACATAGGTATTCAGTATGCTAGAAAAATTATTTAGAATAGATTGCCTATGTATTCCAAATAATTGTTTCCAATTAATCTTTAGCATTTAAGCATAAGATCTATATTTTTGTTAAAAGTATATACAAATAGAATTTGAATGCATAAATAAATATCATATTTAGAACAAATTAAATTAATTTTCCAGATAAAATGATGGCAGTATTCCCATCTTGACATCAGACCTGTTGGCTTTAATGCACAGGACCTAATGTTTATCTGCTGAGCTGAAAATTGCTGTTGGCAGGCAAAAAGAAGCTGGGTTCTTTTCAAAGATACAACTAAATGCTAATTACAAAAATGAATTTAAAGTTACCAGAGGGAACACTTTTTACAAGCCTTATGAAAAGAGCTGCTAGACAATACTCAATTAAGACACCAAGAGTTCATTTATTCCTGCATTCTATTAGTGCCATATTACTCATAGAGGACATAAAAGGAGGAAGTTAAACTTCTGATTTTCTGCGTTTTCATTTTTGCCTTTTTAAAATGGCCAATCCTGTCTTTCTGTATTTGTTGGTGTTTTCAGTATGCTTCCCCTAGCTTTGAATATGAAGCATATAATGCTTCTCCTATAAGGAGAAAATAGAGGAAGAATGTTTAGGCTGATAGTTAAAGGGGATAATGCTATTAATAAAGAAACAGATGTTTGTTTTGCTTTCACTGGCATAAATGTTATAGACAGAAGGAAGCAGAAACTCAAACATAAATAGATTTTTAGTCATATTTTATTTCTACTATATTTCATTGAATGGTGATTTGTATTATTAAAAATGTTTGTAAAGATAAACTAATTAAAAATGTTTGTGAAGAATATGAAGAATGGACTGGCTAAGATGAGTATAGTCTTAAAAGTCTCATGTTCATTTATTCATTCATTTAATTTGATATGCAGTCCTTTATTACCATTGATAACCATTAATCTTGCATTTAAATCACCAAGTTCTAATTCTCTCTGTTCCCCATCCTATCTTTTCCCCAACTTGTTACTATAATTATAGACATATGCAAACAAAAATTAGCTAGTCCAATTTCATGTACTCATTTATTGATGTCGGTTGGAGTTTTCAGGATTTCAGTAAATGAAGTAAAAACCCTTGATAAAAAAAGGGTTTTGGAGATTAATTTTTGCCTTACTTCTGAATGAGTATATGATGAAAATAAATACAAAAAAGACACAAATAAAAGTGAACTGATGAACCAACTGCTGGGACTTTTAAAAACATATGTATTTCTATACAATTCAACCACAGCCTTTGAATTTTAAACATGAATCTTTCTCAGCCTGTTGCAATGGAGATGGACAGTGGAGTCATGGTACTTTCTTTTTCTCAGGAGGGGGTCAGTTGGTAGTAAAAACTCATGCAGTTTTCGGTGATTTACTTAGGACAAAATCTATTGAAGAAACTAAATTAATGTCATAATCACTTAGAAAAATTTTGGAGAAAATAAATTAGATTGAATAGCATAGTGGTAATTATATCAGAATCCAGTCAAGAACGAAAGATCCCTCAGGGATTATGAATTTGGGAACATCCTACCTTTGGCTTTCAACTTTAAATGTTAAAACGCAAATGGAAACAAGTCTGAAATAAATGTTCACAGAATATAAATGTGCTTATTTTAGATAAAACAGAAGAAATAAGAAAGTTTACAGCATATTAGCATCTCAAGGATGAAAAGTTATGAGATACAAAGTTTAGGAGTTGACATTATAGTTATCATTCACTAAGTGATTAAAATGTTAATGAAATTTTATGTATTACCACTTAAAATAGTGGCAATATTTTGAAGCTGGAGGAAGACAGTACATTTAGTCTTCATACAAATGATAATGCAAGTGCCTGGCTCCCCATTTTCAAAGTTACTTACCTTTCTCCATCAGTAGGACTGAGCAGTCCAGGTTAGAAAGCAGTCTCTCCCTACCTGAGGATTCTCTGCAAGGGTCAATGAATGTACTCTCAATTGCACCCAGAGGAGTGTTTAAAAGTTGAAGTAAGAGAAATATGTCTAAATATGCTTTTAAAGTAGTAGAAAATGGGAGTAGTTCATTGTGCACCCGACTTGAGTGAAGCAGGCAGCATCTCTAGAAATCTCTATTCATTCAACTAGTATGTACTAAGTGCCTACAATGTGCCATTCACTTTGACAGGCACTGGATTGTATTGGTGAACAAGGGAAAATTCTGTGGCTGGTCTCATGCAAATTATAACTATGTCAGAGAAAATATCTATATTGTGAGTTTTCCTGGAGTCTAAAGTTCTTTTAAAATTTTGATTTATTAAAGCATAACAGGTTTAGTTATTGTATAATGAGATGACACTGTTTGATCCTATGGCTTTTTTTTTTTTTTTTTTTTTTGGTCTATTACCATTGTGGTACTTGGGCTTCCCTATGGCTCACTGAAAAAAAATCCTCCTGCAATGCAGGAGACATGGGTTTGATCGCTGGGTCAGGAAGGTCCACTGAAGAAGAAAATGGCAACCCACTCCAGTATTCTTGCAGGGGAAATCCCATGGACACAGGAGCCTGGCGGGCTGCAGTTCATTGGGGGTACAAAAGAGTAGGATACGACTAAGTGACTGAGCAACAACATACATATATATAGAGAGAGTGAGAAAAGGAAACATACATATACATATATGCAGATTTTATCTAATTTAAATGCACAATTCATGTTTTTGTCTAGACAGCAACAGTAACTATGGTACTTATAATCATCTTATCCAAAGGAGCCTAATGTGACTACTTATTGCCTTCTACAACCACAGTGTAGCTTCTCTGGGTATTCTCCATTGGACATACACAAATTAAAATCTGGAGATTATAACTGAACCAATCCTTTAAGAAATACTGTGCTTTCTCTAAAGAGAACAAAAAACCTTCAGCTTTCCCTTGGTTTTTAATTCTATCGACAGCAGTTTAAATCAGTTGAGACTCAAACATTGACCAGGTCTCCATTTAATTTTGTGTGTTCATTACATTTTAATCTCCAAAATTGTTCATTTTCTCTTTTAAAACTAGGTGCCACACTATGACCTCATTTTCTCTGATATACTGAGTTGTTATCAAATGTATAATAGATTCCTCTATCTCATTGTAAAATATGCTTATTTTTTTAGGACTTATCATGTTTGTGTTTACTTCTACAACTGATTGCTGATACCTAATGACCTTTTGGACAATCTCCTGCATTGGATGATTCTGGTCTTTGCTTCTCACGATCTCATAGCCCACTCTAGTATCTATAATCATTCTGAGGGACATTGATGTTTTAATTGATAATCTTTCCAACAATCTGGCATTTGGATCCTTCACCTCCTCTTCTCTAACCACCATTTTATGTAGCCTACTTCAACTACCCCCAGGTGGATCAATGGTAAAGAATCTACCTGCCAAAGGATGAGACAAGTGCTTGATTCCTAGGTCAGGAAGATCCCTTGGAGAAGAAAATGATAATCCACTCCAGTATTCTTGCCTGGAGAATCCCATGGTCAGAGGAACCTGGTAGGCTATAGTTCATGGGGTCACAAAGACTTGGATTCAACTGAGCAACTAAGCACACGCACACACACACAACCACCCACCCACTCCCACAGTCACACTCCAGCACTAGTTGTTTTTTTTTTTTTCCCCCTTCATCTAAATTGCACTATAAAACTGCACATGTGAAAAAGTTACTTTGTGCTCCTAACCCCATTGTGGTGAGATAGAAAGGCAACCATGTCATAGGCTAGAGCTTATCCTTGATTAGTTCAATTCAGTTCAGTCACTCAGTTGTGTCCGACTCTGCAACCCCATGAATCGCAGCACGCCAAGCCTCCCTGTCCATCACCAACTCCCGGAGTTCACTCAAATTCATGTCCATCCAGTCGGTGATGCCATCCAGCCATCTCATCCTCTGTCGTCCCCTTCTCCTCCTGCCCCTAATCCCTCCCAGCATCAGCGTCTTTTCCAATGTGTCAATTCTTCTCATGAGGTGGCCAAAGTATTGGAGTTTCAGCTTTAGCATAGTCCCAGACAATTTCATCATCAAAATGTGAAGTTATAGAATAACTAATACAGAAGTTTTTCCTCAGATCTTATTATATTTTATTAGTCTAACAATCCCAAATGTGATTATTCTTTGACCTCAAGAATATTTTTAGTCCATAGACCCAATTATTCTCTTCCTATTGATGATTTTTCCTTAATTCCCTCTGTTTCTACCTAACATGCTGTCACGTGTTTTTAATTACATTTTTGTAATTGCTATTGGGATTTGTCTATTTCTCCTTTTGTCATTTTTCTTGGAAAAATGAAACCAAACATAATATTTAAGAAAACTATTTTCTCTCTCTGACAGTATCTAACCAATTAAACTGTGCTGTAGAAAACCACCTAGCAGAGCATGTTGGTAACAATATTTATGAAATCTAAACCATCTATATTCTCAGGGCCCTAAATAAAATTTAATATTGAATACATTTTCTTAGTTAACTTGCTCCCCTTAGTCTGCAATGTTGGGAGAACAGATCCAGAGAAACTAAATAAAATTAGGAGTTCCACATGACAGATATGTGGTAGAGAGGAACACAGGAAATAAATGGGTGGTATTGCTGGTTAAAGTTATATACATATAAAATTTTGATAGCTCATTACAGATTAGTTTCCCTAGAGATGAAGCTATTTCTATTCCCCACAGTGACTTATGACAGTATTCATTTTCACAACTTTGCTTCTATTGTGTGTTTGTAACTCATTCCATATTTCCCAGTCTGATGGGTGTAAATGGGTATCTCATTCCTGTTTTTATTTATATCTTTTTATATTATACTGAGATTAATTGCATATTAATATAATCTGTTCATCTCTCTATTGTCATTTTTTATTCCATTTCAGGTTTTCAGTGATTTCTTCTGATAACGATTATCAGCTTATAAAAATGGTAAAAGCTTATACTTTATGTTTTATTTGAAAAATTAGTAAAGCAGAAAAACTGTCTATAATTACACAGCATGGAAATAAACACTTCAGTATAATTACTTCCCATTTTTATTATTAAAAGTAAAGCAGACATGGAGAACAGACCCATGGACATGATGGGAGAGGAGGAAGGAGAGGGTGAGATATATGCAGAGAGTAACATAGAAATTTACAATACAATATGTGAAATAGACAGCCAATGGGAATTTTTTGTATGAATCAGGGAACTCAAACAGGGACTCCGTGGCAATCTAGAAGGGTGGGATGGAGAGGAGATGAGAGGGAGGGGACATGGGTATACCTATGGCTGATTCTTGTTGATGTATGACAGAAAACCACAAAATTCTGTAAAACAATTAACCTTCAATTTAAAAAATAAATTTAAATAAAAAATTCAAAATTCAAAAAATAAATAATTTTCATGAAAAAAAATGTTACAGTTGATGAACCTACATTGTTATCTCTCAGTGTCCACAGTCTGTATTAGGATTTGCTCTTGGTGTTTTTACATGCTATAGCTTTTGACAAATATATAGTGGTAAGTATCCACCTTATGATATCATACAGGATAATTTTATTCTAAAAATCCTATTCTTCACCTATTCATCCCTACCTTCCATACTTCCATCTTCTCTGCCCATTGGCAATCACTGATCTTTTTATATTCTCCATAGTCTTGCTTTTTCCAGAATGTCATTACCGTAGTTGGAATCATATAGAACGTAGCTTTTTCAGAATGTCCTTTTTCATTTACTAATATGCATTTAAAGTTTCTCTATGTCTTTCCATGGCTTGATGTTTTATTTCTTTTTAATGCTGAATAGTATCCCATTGTCTATTTGTCTTTATCCTTTCAACCTAGTTCATCTTGGTTGCTTGCAATTGTGTATAAAGCTGCTCTAAAATATCCATATGCAGATTTTTGTGTGTACATAGTTTTAAAAGCATTTGTGTAAATACAAAGGAACATGATTCTTGGATCAAATGTAAGAGTACATTTACTTTAATAAATTGCCAAACTGTCCTCCAAAGTGGCCATACCATTTTACATTCCCAATAGCAATGATGAGAGTTCCTATTGCTCTACATCCTTACCAGCATTTCTTAGTATTAGTGTTAGGCATTTTGGACATTCTAATAAGGTTTTTCTTTTCTTTTTGTTTTTTTTCCCTTTGGTATCTCATTGTTTTAATTTACAATTCCCTACTGATATATGATATGGAGAATATTTTCCTATTATTATTTGTCATTGTTTATCTCTTTAGTGAGATATCTGTTCAGGCATTTAGGCCATATATTAATCAGGTTCTTTGTATTTTTATTAACTTTTGAGAGTTCTTTGTACATATTGGGTGAGTAACAGTTCTTTATCAGATATGTATCATGCAGATATTTTTTGCTGATCTATAGTTTGTCTTCTCATTACCTTGACAATGTCTTTACCAGAACAAAATTTATAAAACATTTTAATGAAGTCTAGCTTATAAATTTATTTATTTCATAGATACCCTTAGGTACCTTTTCATAGGTACCCATTCTACCCTTAGTATTCAGCATAATACTGAAGGCCATAGAGATTTTCTGTTAGCTTCTAGGAGTTTTATAGTTTTGCACTTTATGTTTGGGTCTATAATCCATTTTAAGTTAATTTATTAAGGGTATAGGTCTGTGTCTAGGTTCATTTTATTTTGAATGAAGATGTCCAGTTGTCACAGCATCATTTATTGAAAAGCTTCTTTTTTCTCCATTGTATGGCTTTTGTTCCCTTGACAAAGATTATTTGGACTATTTATGTGGCTCTATTTCTAGATGAATTTTTTTTCATTAAAATTTCATTTCTTCTATTGGGTCTGCCTATGTTTATGGACATTTTATGTCTTTTTCACTTTCCTGAATGTTCAGTTAATTCCTAGCATGCTGCAATCCACACGGTTGCAAAGAGTCAGACGGGACTTTGTGACTGAATAACAACAATATCCTTTTTACTTTCCTGAATGTTCAGCTAATTTCTACTTATTTATTCTTCATGTGTTAGATTAAATTGGCTTACATGGTTGGTTCCTATAGTTTTGTGTCATTTATTTCTTTATAAAATTTGTCTCTTTTTTTTTTCTATTAGCTGAGACTTGTTTCATCCAGTTTTAGAGAGAGATAATTGACATCAGCACAGTATATTTAACATGTATACCATAATGATTTGATCTACATCATGAAATGATTATGATTTGATCTACATCATGAAATGATTACCACAATAAATAATGATTTGATCTACATCATGAAATGATTACCACAATAAATTTAAATAACACCAATACAGTATACTAATGCATATATATGGAATTTAGAAAGATGGTAACGATGACCCTGTATGTGAGACAGCAAAAGAGACACAGATGTATAGAACAATCTTTTGGACTCTGTGGGAGAAGGCCAGGGTGGGATGATTTGGGAGAATGGCATCGAAACATGTATAACATCATATATGAAACGAATCGCCAGTCCAGGTTCAATGTATGATACTGGATGCTTGGGGCTGGTGCACTGAGATGACCCAGAGGGATGGTACGGGGAAGGAGGAGGGAGGGGGGTTCAGGATGGGGAACACGTGTATACCTGTGGTGGATTCATGTTGATGTGTGGCAAAACCAATACAATATTGTAAAGTAATTAACCTCCAATTAAAATAAATAAATTTATATTAAAAATAATTTTATAGAAAAAAGAAAAAGAAATAATTTTTTGTTGGGATGAGAACTTTTAGGATTTATTCTCCTAACTTTCACGTATAACACAATAGTGTTTATTGTATTAATCATGTTGTACATTACATCCCCAGTACTTATGATCTTCTAACTAGACGTATGTGCATTTTCACTACCTTTATCCACTGTGTCCCATTTTTAAATTACCTTAACTGAGGAATACTATTACATGTATAGGAATATCTCTCAGCTATGAATATATGAACTACTGATTCATACAACAAGGGTCAATGAATCTCAAATGCATTATGCTCAGTTGAAGTCAGACTCAAATTCCACATATTCTATTAATCTATATAACATTATAGAAAAGACAAAATCACAGGGACAAGAATCAGAACAGCGTCTGTAAAAAGTTAGGATAATAGAATTGTTGACTGAAAAGGGCACAGGATAAATTTTGGAAGGTGAAGAATCTGTTCTACCTATTGATTATATGCCTTTGCCAAAACTAGCAGAATTACCCTTGAGTAAATTATATATGAATTATACCTTTAAGATATATGTATATTTATGAGAATTTTATTGTTTTGTCATAATTTTTTTACCCCAATGTTTTTTCTAATTCCTATACTACATTTTTTATTCTTGAATATATAAAACTTATAAGTGGCCACCTTAACAATCACCTCAGTAATTAAAAATATTATTAGACTTTCTTTGAGTCTTTGTGTATGCAGTCTTACCAGCAAAAGAAGGAAATTTTAGCTCTTCTTTTAGCTCTTTGTAATTTCTTTATGCCAGATTTTCATGATCTGTTCTTTCTGAATTTTCTAGATATGCCAAGAAATATTACATATTAATACTGATAGTAATGACTCTATGTAGTTCTTATTTCATTTAAAATTGTTTTTTACTTGGAAAAATATGGATTGGTTTTCAATAAATCATCTGTATTATATGTAGAGTTTGTTTTTAAATATTTTGCTTCAAACTGTCATTTACTTGGAATGTATGGGATGTAGGAAACGCATAATATCCTTAGCATGCTTTGATATAAATTTTTATATTTTGATACAGTGACTCATAGCTATTTAAAGAAGATAGTTGAGAAGATAAAGAATATATTCTTGATTGTGTAAAATAATAACCAGTGACAACTTTGTTTAAAAAAAAAGGGAATTAATTATCCAGTAATATTTATCTTCTTACTGCTTCCTTACTTCTGTAAAATAACCATGAATCTCTGTGTTAAAGATGGCATCAAGCTTGTGCATATATTTTATAACAGTTTTAACTTAAATAATCTTCAGAAGGGATTATTTCTATCTCCAACTTCAAATTCAGGACATTTTTCCCTCAGTGTATAACTTCGTATGTATTCCAATATGTTTGCTTGTATTGATTCTCCCAAATATCAGCTCTTTTTTATTTAATTATGCCCCACTAGGAAGGAATGCTTAGAAGAAATTATTACTTAAAATATTTCTCATTAAGAGAAAAAAGAAATTGACTTAAATTCTAGCCTATTTCAATATACTGTATATTTAAATCATAAAAAATACTGAACCTTGATGCCAGAAACACCTAAATATAAATCCTACTTACTATGTGAACAAAGTAAATGAGCTCTGTTAACCTCACTGCGGATGGTGATTGCAGCCATGAAATTAAAAGATGCTTGCTCCTCGGAAGTAAAGTTATGACCAACCTAGATAGCCTATTGAAAAGCAGAGATATTATCTTACCAACACAGGTCCGTCTAGTCAAGGCTATAGTTTTTCCAATGGTCATGTATGGATGTGAAAGTTGGACTGTGAAGAAAGCTGAGCACCGAAGAATTGATGCTTTTGAACTGTGGTATTGGAGAAGACTCTTGAGAGTCCCTTGGACTGCAAGGAGATCCAACCAGTCCATCCTAAAGGACATCAGTCCTGGGTGTTCATTGGAAGGACTGATGCTGAAGCTGAAACTCCACTACTTTGGCCACCTCATGCGAAGTGTTGATGCATTGGAAAAGACTCTGATGCAGGGAGGAATTGGGGGCAGGAGGAGAAGGGGACGACAGAGGATGAGATGGCTGGATGGCACCACCCACTCAATGGACGTGAGTCTGAGTGAACTCCGGGAGTTGGTGATGGACAGGAGGCCTGGCATGCTGTGATTCATGAGGTCTCAAAGGGTTGGACATGACTGAGTGACTGAACTGAACCTCACTTTCCACAATTCTAAACAGAGGAATTAAGCACTGTTGTCATGATAAGACAATTCATATAGCAAACTAAAAATCATTACTTACTTGGTTCAGAGCAAAATAACAAAATATATAGGCAATTGTTTTTATTGGTAGTAGTATTTTACGTTTAAATAGGTAATGGCATACTGAGCAATGTAACATCCTCAATCTTCTTGGTAAATCTCCAGCATACATTTCAGTGAATAATAAATATCTTTTCCCATCCTGTAAGATTAATCATTACCCTGATGTTGTCAACTTTAAGAATTTTGTCCACATCTTGATTAAACTCATCTGAAATAAATCCATATCCAATGCCAATAAAATTGTCTTGTAATCTGTATACTGAAAATACATGGACTTGAATTATGTTTGTTAACAAACTCGGAAAAATTTAAGTACTTGATGATATGCTCCCATTAGCAATAGCAGCAATAATTTGATTGACATTGACTAATATGGATGCTATTTTTTGCTGCCTTTTCACAGTATACTAACGTTATTTATAGGGCTCCATTTTAATATTTGGTTGAGTGCCAGGAAAATTGGTCTCAGCAAAGTGAATCTATCCTTTGAATGATACTGCTTGGTCAACATAAAACCATATGATTAAATGTTCAAACTCTTATTTTTGTTGTAGAACAAAAACTCTTCTTAGTTTCAAGTGATGAGGTTTTGTTGAAGTTGGCTCCATATGGAATAATATAGTAACATCAAAAGAACTTCAAACATAGTGCAAAGAATCCTTGCTAGAAGAGGTTATCATTGCAGAGAACTATATTTGAAAAGGTGTGGGAGATTAGATTGACTATGCACTGATCTTAAGACAAACACTGATATACTCTCAGGTCCTTCATCTTTTCCCCTAAAAAGAAAAATACAAAAAAAGTAAATTCCATTTTAGGTTTATTCTGCCATTAATAATAAAATAATGAAAGATCACTGATACATTTAACTGTATTTCATCTTAAATATTATCCATATTTATTTCTCTGAGCCTTGAAAATAAAAGATCAAAGAATATTTGAATAACTGGAGAATGATTGTTACTGAAAAAAGTCAACGTGAAGATAAAAATGGAATTTGAAACTCAGTACTACGGAAATATTTTTGAACTGATTCTAGATAGAAATACAAGCTATAACAAAGAATATATAAAATACTTTTCAGGAAATTATGATCATTTCATGAGTAAATATTTTGTGTAAGAGGGACTTTTGCTTCCCAAAGAAACTTCATTACAGCCAGGAACCTGATACTGATAGTACAATGAGGACCCTATATTTATACATGTTTAGCATATATACATTTCCTTTACGTGAATGTAGCAGTTCATTTTAATGTAAACAATAACATAATTAAAATATAAGTAACCTTCTGTGAGCATTTGAATGAGTCAGGCAGTATTATAAGCACTTTACACATGAAATAAGTGTCATTACAACCATTTTGCTAAATAGTTTGCTTACCTGCCCAAACTTTCAGAGCTAGAAAGTTGTCATCTGTAATTCATATCCACTTACACGACAGTTTGTACACGTACAATCAACAAATTAATGAATTAAATAGGCATTTATTGCATATCACCTGAGTGCCATGTACTTCTATGTCCTGAGAAACAGCAACAAAGGCAAAATTTCTGCTCGCCAGGAATTTACATTTTATCTAGGGATGGAAATATTAGACAAATAAATATACACAGTATTGACAGTTAGAGGTAAATATTGTGAGGAAAATTGAAGTATCCTAATGAGTGGAGGGTCAGTGGTTTAAAATGAGCTCTGCAAGAAAAGGACAGTCGGAAGAGACCTGACTGTTGTGTGGAATGACCAGGTTTAGACACATGGTTAAAGAGAGCTGTAGCAGAGAGATGAGCAAGTCTACGTGCTTTAGACAGGCATGTGCACGGTCAAGGAATAGCAAAATGACCAAGAGATGGATCACAGCAAGTAGGAGGAAAAGTGGGAGGATTGAGGATGATTGTGAGAGTGAGCTAGGGACCAGATGTGTGTGTCATGGGAGGAGCTTGGTATTTTATTCTAAGGATGTGGGAAAGCAACCAGAGTGCTGACATGAAGAGAGCGGCTCAATCTGATTTCTGTTTTATGAGAATGACTCTGGTTCCATGCAGAGGATTTTCAGTGTAGCAAGAGTAGGGGCAAGGCTTGTTCTGCTTCCTGCACTGGTCATTAGAAAAGATGATCAGGGTTAAACTATGTGGCACCAGTGCAGGGGGTGAATCTGAGCATACTGGCTGACAGTTTGATTAGACTCTTAATGAAGTTAAAGTGTTTATTTCTGAAATAATTGCAGTTAAATTTAATAAGTTATCTTTTCAGTTTATCATTTTTTTGTCTATAACCAGATACTGCTATCCTGTGAAAAGCACAGTCAACTGAATAAATGCCTATTGAATGAATAAATGACAAAAAGGTATTTCTTTTTTATTTTGTAGATCTATCTTCACATGCAGTGTTGAATAATTTATCATCACATCATACTCTGGTAAGTTTAGCATGCTTCATAGCTTCAAAGTTAATTTTTTTTTTTTTTTTTTTTTTACTGTAGTTATCTAAGTAATCCTAAAATGTGGCACAGAGTATTAGACTTAAAACTAAATAATCTTTTCTTATGTAGTTTTCTAGTGAATATCATATTTTTAAAATATCTCTGATACTAACCTTTATTGTTGTATACTGATCAAACACTTCGGGTAAATTGTTACATCAATTTTAACTTTATGAAATCTGGGATAAAGTGCGTAGAATTATAAAAAAAATGTATATTAAAGGAAAATGGTTTCAAATGCTGCTATTATTCTTATCTTTTCATGTTTCTGAAGGAGAAATATATGTGTATATATATGTATATTTTGAACATGTATATATATATATATATATGTAGGCAATGAATGAAAGAATAAAAAATATATTTTCTTAAGGGACTGTTAAATTGGCCTTGAAAACGGTACAGAGTATACGGCCTTTTCAGCACTGTCTTGCTTCCTGGTTATTCTGTGAACTGTTGTTGTTGTTTCTGAATCATAGAAGTCATAAGGTGTAAAGATGTAAAATTGTTGGTGAATATACTTTCTGCTATGTCGGTAAAGATGGCCTGCAGTGGAAGGGGAAGATGTAGCAGAGATAACCCGCAGACTCTAAAGCAAGAAACAGATGAGCCTTCAGTGCTCAAGCCCTGAGACTGCAGTCCTAGGCCTCTGTTAGACACTGCAAATGTCTTATCAAGTCCCTGCTTAGTATGAGCTGGATGTGGAACTTAAATAATACAACTGTTTAAAACACAAGTTCAAAAATACTTGGACTAAATATATGACTCCTCATTGTGAATACTTTAGCTAAAGAACACTTAAAAGGTTCTGTAGCTTTATATAAAAATAATTTATATTTTCTATTTTAATAATCTACGGATTATGTAATCATTTTTTTTTTCTCGAATTCACCTATCCAAAATAAGCAAGAGATACTATTGGGGCTTGGTATTCTACAAATAAGCTACAAGGAATAAACAAGGAATACTATTAGTGATGTCATTTAGTCTCATGGCTTTAAAGCTACTATGTATATTTGATAATTTCCAAGTTTATATCTATAGATTACACCTTTCCATCTGAGTCCATACTCATATAGCTCATTCTCATCTATCCAATATCTCCATATGAATATCTTAATAAACTTTTAAACCAAATTATTCTTTTCTTGTTTAATGCATAACATTCACCCTCAAATCCTGTAGGCTTGACCTCATAACCTCCCCATGAGTTGATCACTCCTTATCACCACCACTATTTTCCTATCACAACCATTTTTTTTCTTTTTGGCAAAATATTTCACTACCTTCTAAATATGTCTTTCTACTTCAGCTGTTGCCCCTTTCAAGAAAAAATGGTTGAGACAAAAATTAAATCATCACACCCTACAGTTGAAAAGCCTTTGATAATTTTCCATCTCTTTTAGAGAAAAAGAAAGATGACCTACTAGGTTCTAGAAGATGTGCTTTATCCTCCTTTCTGTTCTCTGACCTACTTTTTATTGTCTCTGGGCTCACCTCGCCACACTGTCCTCTTCCGCTGTGCCATGAGGGCTGCTTGGCAGCTCTCTCCCAAATGGTTGAACTTGCTCTTCCTGGTCCAGGATGATCTTTATCTAGATGACTATGATCTTGCTTTTTCACCTTCTATAGTATCAGGGTCTAAATATTATTTGTAAACTCTTAAAAGGCATTGTTAAAGGCATTTAAAATATTTTGAAGAAGGAGATTTAGCACTTGGAATTGGTTTTACAAGTGATGGGAGTGCTAAGAACTTGTAGGTTAGCAGCAGTAGGAAACCATCTAGCCCAGGGCAAGAGAGACCACAGAAAGGAGGCAGTGTTATCAGAACTTAGGCCCTGGAGTCAACCAGAAGAATCCTGAGCTGCAGTTAGCCCATCCAATGGGAGTTAGAGCCACAGAAGCAAGGCAGCCACTGGAGGCACTGCCCAAAGCTGGGAAAGTGGGAAACACTGTCTTCTTTCTACATGCTCTTGATTTCTGCCTGTTAGTCAAAACCAGCCAGTCTGAAGGTATAGGTAAATGACTATGAAAGTGGTTTTTCACTGAAGAGTTTCACTGAAGTTGACCTGAACATTTCATTTAAGAGAGATTTAGGCGCTCACACAGGTCTCATTAATTTATAGTTCAGATGCAATTTAAAGCACTAGGTGAAATCAGGTTTCTGCATACTGCAAATCCCAAGGAACCAGTCGGACATACAAACATGAAGCATCTCAGCAAACAGGCACACACAACCAAAATAAACAGCCACTGAGCCATCAACAAAGTATCAAAAAAATATCAGAAACAAGCATAATAGTTCAGGTTCTACCAGAGTGAGGACAAATATGCCTTCAATATGACTTAATGCATGAAAATGTTACTGTTCCCTCGATCTTGGTGGTGAACTTGAAGCATCAAAAAAGATGCCTGTGTAAAATATGATAAAATGTATTGAAAACTTGTATGATTTTAGTCACAGAACATAATTCCTAATTCAAATGGTGTCACAAGTTGTCTGACTTTGTGAGATCTTTTTATATAGGCTTACTGCAGGGATTAAATAAAAGGACACTGACCATTTTAATTACCCAGAACACTTACCTAGCACACAGGGGATGTCATTTTAAGTCCTTTGAAATGCAATTAAATATACCCAAGTACAGTTGATAAAATATGTAAATAAGAAAATTGAATTTAGATATAGTTTTCAGTATTTTGACTTAGATTGAAATAGAATTTTCATCACAGCTCAAATTTATTTATAATAACTGCCAAAATAGAAATGGAGTAATTCTGGTTTATGTCACCACCTAGATATATTATTAGCCATCTTTTGAAAACTTATTTGGGAATATTTTCAGTTAAGTTAAATTTAAAATTAAATTATTATTTGGGCTATAAATTGTCATAATATCAAATAAAAATTCTCATTTTTTAATGTTTAATTTGTAATATAGTTCAGTGGCATCTTTCCTTTCAACTTTTTGATAGGTCTGATATAGTCTTGGTTAAAAAAAGAAAACCAATTACTCTATATTATGATGACTACTTCAACATAATTGCCCAGAGCAAAATCAATCAGATGTTTATGTGTTATGCTTTCAAAGGTATGCACTTTGGGAGTATGCAATTAATTGGTCCATTTATTTTCCTCAAATGCAAGCTTAAAAAAACGAAGATGCAGTTTTGATTTAAGACATCAAAAATTATTCTAATCAAGACTTAAATACATTTTCCATAGTATCTGATTTTATTGTTTGGGATTCTATTACACTAAAGTATGAAATATGTTATAATGACCAATTTCTAGTAATTTATAGAAATATAGTGGAAATCACTCAACTATCATTGATTTTGGGGGTTGATATGATAGAGTATATACTTAAGAAAAGTTAAACTCTGCTACTAAAATTTAATCACAGAAGTGCATCCAAATACTGACCATGAGATAGAAATAATGTGGGTAAGATGAACTAGAGTGATATTTTTCTGAGTATCAAATCTAAATAGATGTGACAAATAATTTCTATGGACTACAGTTCAGCACAGTTCAGTTGCTCAGTTGTGTCCGACTCTTTGTGACCCCATGAATTGCAGCACGCCAGGCTTCCCTGTCTATCACCAACTCCCGGAGTTCACTCAGACTCACGTCCATCGAGTCCGTGATGCCATCCAGCCATCTCATCCTCTGTCGTCCCCTTCTCCTCCTGCCCCCAATCCCTCCCAGCATCAGAGTCTTTTCCAATGAGTCAACTCTTCGCATGAGGTGGCCAAAGTACTGGGATTTCAGCTTCAGCATCATTCCTTCCAAAGAAATCCCAGGGCTGATGGACTACAGTATTAGATGTTAAAAAAGAAATGAAGATATTTTATTGTGTTAATTGTTCATTTGTCTATTTAAAAGTGTTTTACTGAGCTTATGCTAAGTACATAGCACTATGCTTTTTCAGAAGCCCAAAAAAAGAGAAATTTTATTTGCCTTTATAATTTATGCTATAGTAGTGATAAAAAAAAAAAACACCATTAGTGAACTATACTGTCAATTCCTGTCTACCTCACTCCACTCATATGCAAACAAAATGTGTGTGTGTAACCTTGTCCTATGTTTCTACTAGAGAAGCAGGCCTAGGAGAATGGGAAGAGTTTTTTCGTTTACTAGCGTTACCAGATTTGGAGAGGATCAAGGAGGGCCCCCCACCCCCACCTCCATGCCCACCCCCACCTCCATCCCCACCCCCGTGGGCCTTGGCCTTGGCCTTAGCCCTTGGTAAGAATACAAAGAAGAATCTGAGGTCTTACCCGTGGCAAAAGCACGTCTGTTAAGAACAGAAAGACCACCTTCCAGAAGAGGTGGGCCAAGCCAAGAAAGGCACTGGCACCAGAGGTGATGAGGTACTGGGTTTATCAAGACAGGACTTTGACATATTCATCTCGTTGGGTGTGGACTGACAGTTTTGATTGACAGTTGCAAGTTGCATAACAGCAGACTCTTTTGCACATGCCTTTTCCATAATTCAGTCTGTTAAAATCAGATGTATGTATGTATTTATGAACGCTTGGAGAAGGCAATGGCAACCCACTCCAGTACTCTTGTCTGGGAAATCCTATGGACGGAGGAGCCTGGTAGGCTACAGTCCATGGGGTTGCAAAGAGATGGACATGGCTGAGCAACTTCACTTTCACTTTTCACTTTCCTGCACTGGAGAAGGAAATGGCAACCCACTCCAGTATACTTGCCTTGGAGAATCCCAGGGACAGGAGCCTGGTGGGCCGCTGTCTATGGGGTCGCACAGAGTCAGACACGACTGACATGACTTAGGAGGAATAGGCTCTCCGCTGCCTAAGGGCACTTGAGGACACAGCAGTGCATCAAGGGCACATGTACCAGAGTTGGAGAAGCCCCTTTGGTTAGTTTGTATCCACTGTGTGCCTAAGGCTGCTGCGCCAGAGTTGGGACAGCCTCTGGTTATTTTGTAGCGTATCTGTGAGCTCTCATGGGCCGCTCCAGGGTGGGATTTAGAGATCAGCTTGAATCTTTTTCAGCTAGGCCACGTCTAGTCAAGGCTATGGTTTTTCCAGTAGTCATGTATGGATGTGAGAGTTGGACTGTGAAGAAGGCTGAGTGCCAAAGAATTGATGCTTTTGAACTGTGGTGTTGGAGAAGACTCTTGAGAGTCCCTTGGACTGCAAAGAGATCCAAACAGTCCATTCTAAAGGAGATCAGTCCTAGGTGCTCTTTGGAAGAAATGATGCTAAAGTTGAAACTCCAGTACTTTGGCCACCTCATGCGAAGAGTTGACTCATTGGAAAAGACTCTGATGCTGGGTGGTGGGAGGGATCGGGGGCAGGAGGAGAAGGGGACGACTGAGGATGAGATGGCTGGATGGCATCACCAACTCGAGGGATGTGAGTCTGAGTGAACTCCGGGAGTTGTTGATAGACAAGGAGGCTTGGCGTGCTGCAATTCATGGGGTCACAAAGAGTCGGACACGACTGAGCAACTTAACTGAACTCCGTTGCTCATGCCCAACTTCCTACTTAATACTAGGGAGATGGAGAAAGAAAGAAGCTGTGTTCTTGGTTTGGGATGCCCTTGGGTGCTTCCTTCACACCTGGATTTAGCCTCCTTTCTCCAGCTTATGGTACAATGACCCAGCTAACAGGCCCAGAACTGAGGTTTCTAATTCTGAAATTTTGCTACCAAGGTGAGACAAGTCTTTATGTTAATCCATACCCCAGGACTCTTCATTGATTTGATTGATTTCTGCTTTTCATCAATAAACTTCAGCCTGCCACTGGACTGGGGCCACAGTATTCATTCTACTACAAAATGCTGAAATAAGTTAGTAGTGGTAGAGATTCCAGGTGGGCAGATCAGCAGCACTTTGTGGAAGATTTTACCATTTAACTCAGCTTTGATTGATAGATAGGATTTTGCTAGACAAAGTCACAAAGGGAGTATGTTCTAGACAAAGAACAGTGTTTATAAAAATGAACAAATGGACAAATACTAGCATCTGAAAAGTATACATAATATTTGTGGAGTCAAAAATTCTTGTCTAACTGGAGAGTAGGGCATGGATGGGAACCTGAACTCCTTATAGAGGAGAATGAATGCCAGATTTATCTTTTCACATATCAGGCCCCATTTCAACTTTTCAGGTTGAATAGCCAGCCATTTGCTGTCTTTGTAATCTCTTGGCTAGAAACAAGGAGTGACACTGCTTAGCACATCAAGAACCTTCTCCCTTAGACCAGTAAGTTTTAGGAACACCTTTTCTGAATCTTGCCCTGAAATTGTCAATCTTCACATCACACATCTCTTGCCATCCTCCAACTTCTAACTATTCTGGAATAGCCAGGTCATCTATATGACTTGTTTGGCTTGGAACTCCCAAAGTCAGTGTTTCTTTATCCCTATTTAGGAAACTAATCAGTAAACTGTGAGGAAAAAGAAAAAAGTTTCAGACAGCTTCATTGTTAATGTCAGCTTATTTTGAAGACTCCGCTCTTGTTTCTGGCTTCTTCTGCCCTTTTTCAGATAAAGTGTCTGGAATGACCCTAACCTACCTGCCATCACTGCCCTGCACTTACAAAATGATATCCTAGCTGTACTTCCAAGAATGAGTCCCCACATTGCACTTCTAGCACCTAAAATAGACAGCCATGAATATGCAAAATCTATACTTGAACTTTAGACTAATAATCTTTGATGATATGTTACAAAATTGAGAATGGTATAAAAATTAAAAAAAAATTGAGAATGGCTAATTTAAACAGAAAGCATAATTTGTTAGAAAGATTTGTGGAATATCGCAGATTAATAGCAACGAAATGTAAAGAATCATGTTTGGGAGAAGGAAGGAACCAGAGTGGAGATAGAACATACCAGAATGCTGCCACTTCTCCTTCTCACCGGAACCTTACCCAGTCTTCTATGCTGGATACAGCAGATATTGTTACTGCCAATGCGTGCAGCTGCTGTTCAACCCTCTGCCTTGAATCTAATCACCCTGTCCATTTTTCTTTGCATTATCTACTTCAGACTTAAAGTTCTGCAAAGCAGAAAATGGTTAACAATAGATTATGTCCTCATCCTCAATATTAATGAGTGAGTAGATCCTACCTGTCACCAAGATTTAGAAAATGAAAAATTCCTCTAAATTAAAAAGATTCAGATCCTGGACAAATCTCCACTAGGTCTACCTTTTGACTACTACCCAATATCCACATACAATTTTCTTCCACACATACACTGATAAAATTAAAATGCTCCAGATATCTTTGAATTATTTACTTCATATTATGCCATATACTGTCAACTGTGTTTAGTATGCAACACTCCTGAGTTCAGGTCTCCAGAGAAGCAGGCACATCCTTGTAATTATTCCTATATCTGTAAATGAGTATATCTAATTCAGAGTCATGGGTAAATGCACCCCTAAAATATTCATCCCATTTTAAATTTATGTTCTGTATACCCTTGGAATCCATTCTCAGAAAATTTCCCCAGATTTTACTGGCTGGAAATTAGCAAAGTCCTGCACTTCTATTTTTTTTTTTTAATATTTGTTTCTAGTTAATTGATGATTGCTTTAAAATATTGGTTTGATTTCTGTCATATGTCAGCCTGAATTACCCATGGATGTACATATTCCCCTCTATCTTTATGTGGCTTTCTCTTCCATGTTTTGGCTTTGCAATTGGCCAGTTAGAAATATGAATATGTTGAAATATGATTCCAGATATATGTCTGTAGACCAAAATAGGTCATGAGGAAAGCTAACTCCCTAAAATTAAAAAAAAAAAAAAGATATAGTATTATTTTGCCTCATAGATAAAGGAGTATTACTAGTCTGACTAAGGGAGTTCAATGGCATTGGGAGTTTGGGTTACCCTTAGTCTCTGAATTTTCACGTATGTCTCCATTGCAGTATTTGTGGTTTATTTTTGGAAGAGTGCCCTAAATTTCTCATAAGAGATATGGAGATATATTCAATATATGTAATCTCACAACTTAAAGAATCAAAGTTTGGTTTTCAGTTCAGTTCAGTCGCTCAGTCGTGTCCGACTCTTTGCGACCCCATGAATCGCAGCACACCAGGCCTCCCTGTCCATCACCAACTCCCGGAGTTCACTCAGACTCACGTCCATTGAGTTGGTGATGCCATCCAGCCATCTCATCCTCGGTCATCCCCTCCTCTTCCTGCCCCCAATCCCTCCCAGCATCAGGGTCTTTTCCAATGAGTCAACTCTTCACATGAGGTGGCCAAAGTACTGGAGTTTCAGCTTCAGCATCATTCCCTACAAAGAAATCCCAGGGCTGATCTCCTTCAGAATGGACTGGTTGTATCTCCTTGCAGTCCAAGGGACTCGCGAGAGTCTTCTCCAGCACCACAGTTCAAAAGCATCAATTCTTCAGCGCTCAGCCTTCTTCACAGTCCAACTCTCATATCCATACATGACCACAGGAAAAACCATAGCCTTGACTAGACGGACCTTAGTCGGTAAAGTAATGTCTCTGCTTTTGAATATACTATCTAGTTTGGTCATAACTTTTCTTCCAAGGAGTAAGCGTCTTTTAATTTCATGGCTGCAATCACCATCTGCAGTGATTTGAGAGCCCCCAGAAATAAAGTCTGACACTGTTTCCACTGTTTTCCCCATCTATTTCCCATGGAGTGATGGGACCGGATGCCATGATCTTCGTTTTCTGAATGTTGAGTTTTAAGCCAACTTTTTCACTCTCCTCTTTCACTTTCATCAAGAGGCTTTTAGCTCCTCTTCACTTTCTGCCATAAGGGTGGTGTCATCTGCATATCTGAGGTTATTGATATTTCTCCCGGAAATCTTGATTCCAGCTTGTGTTTCTTCCAGTCCAGGGTTTCTCATGATTTGGCTACTGTGAAAAAGGAATAAATTCAATTAGCATAGTCATGAAAGTCAATATGACTCACTGTTAGGAGTCATTTAATTCCGTATCTGTGAAATTCACATGTCCTTCCTACTGTTTATACTGTCTTATTGCAGGGGACTCCAACACTTCCCAAACATTTTGCTTAATTCATTTTCATAGGACTGTAGGTGATTATTTAATTAGATATTTCCCCTCTGCTGCTGGAATCCAGTCCTTGAATACCAATAGAATTGTCTGCCTTCTGACACCCACATGACACTTTTACCAAATCACAGTCCACATATTTTCCTGAGGAAATTCTGCCTTCTATTCAGTTATGGTGCTTGGTTCAGCCTTTGGATACTGATCTACTTATCTTATGCAGAAAGTACTATATTGGGAGTATTTTTGCATAGCTCCTTAAGTTGGCAGAAAGCTTGGGAATTATATTTTGAAAATGGTCAGGAACCAGTGAAAGGCAAAACAAAAACAACAGAAAGAACCCCACCAATCTGACTATAGCACCACCATGGACACAAGCCACCAGGATAATGACCAGGTGTAAAATGACCTTGCTATTGTACACAGCAATATATTGCTATTGCTGCTACAGATTCATACTCCACTTCCATTCCTCCTCATGATATTTTTTTAAGAATCACATTTTTAGGTGGTTACAAGTAATTGACTAAACCTGGGTTATTTGCTTTCCTGTTGGCTTGCAGGTTGTAGGGAGAAGAAAATATCTGTCTTAGGCTTTCACTGTGGGTAAATGCTTTGCCTCTCCAGAGAATCATGTTGTGAAGACCTGCTGCTAAATTAGGAAGGGGTTTTCATAACAGAAAGTCCAGAAAAGACAATTGTCCATAGAAAAGTTGGTAACATGTCTTCCCTAGGTTTCCTTGCATTCCTGTTGGATAGCTGACCAGTGACTCTTTGGCTCCTCTTAGATCTAGAATTTACTGTAGTGGTATCCATAAAAACTGTCTCCTCTCTCTCTACTAGGGGCAAATGTTGATGATTTGGACTTTTTAGGAGGTAAAGAAAAGCTGTTGGAGCCTGTGAGCAGGGTAATTATGCAGTCAGGGTGAGCCTTGGGGATATTATCTCACAGGAAAGATGAATGGAGGACCAGCCAGTGGAAGCTATCACTATTTTAGGATTTTCTTGTAAAAGAAAAAATGAGAGTTGAAAAGGAATTTTAAGTAAGTTTACGGAGGTAATAAAATAGAACTGAAGTGACCTTACTGAATTTCAGTATATAAAAGTATATATGTGCTAGCTTAAGCTAAGGAAGGGTTAAAATATATGCACAGACATTTTAGCATAAATGACTAGAAGGATGGTGGTGCCATCAGAAGAAATAGGGAAGTCAGGAGAGAAATTTATTGTAGTAGAGGAAACAAATGATAAACATGGTTTGGATCATTTTCAGTTTGATGGGCTGGTTTAAAAAAAAAAAAGCAAGTGCAGGATATTGGCAAGGCAGAACTGCGGTGTGCAATCCTTCATAATTTCAGTTTGTTTGTTGGTTTGATTTATTATGATAGGTGATTTTGAGCTCTCAAAGGAGCATGAGATGAGATGGTGAATGGCACTGAGCATATGAGTTAATGATCATAAACCAGCAATGGATTGCTCACCACTCTGATGTATAATGTAGAAAACAGATTTCTGAAGTTTTACAACTACTTGCTGAATAGTGAGTAGGATAAAACAAAAACATAAAAGCATGTGATTTATGAAGCTTATTAAACAACTCTAAATCCTCCAAAAGATTCTACACCTTGTTATTAAGATGGAAAAGACGCTCAAAAAACAAACACAGAAATGACCAGTGTTGTATTAAGAAAACAGTATATTATAAATTTTTACTTTTTAACAAAAACAAAGTAATTGCTCAGTTTAATTAATCAGGCTTTTTATAAGTGATTTTTAAAGAAATGTTTTTGCTAAATTTCAAAATAAGCAATTGAATGGTGACAATTGGTACATAATTGCGATAGCTGATAAATTCCACAGATTTACATAAAGTGGTTGCCCTTAAAAGAACATTGTTTTTATAATCTTTACAAGACTATAAAAATCCATAAATTTATTTGAATTTTTTTCTTTAGACCACTTTTTTATACTGTAACTACTGACAACACAGATCTGCTAACAGAAACAATTGTTCTAAAAGAAAATATTTTCAGTTTCGAGGTACTTCCCTTTGCATTCATTGAAAACCTGGTAAATACTTCTTTAGGAAGTTCATAATAATTGTTTTTGGTGTGATTTGACAAATAGTTCTGATTTATTAAAAAAAAAAAAAACACCTTGATAATGAGATTAACTAATGGCACTGTGATCTTCCATTAAGACAACTATCCAAATTGATGCAGGATTAAGCACAATTCCTTCTTATTTGATTTGACTTTTGTGTAGTCTTAGATTTCTGTGATTCAAATTTCTCTTTTTTCTAACCTTATGACTAGTAATTTGCAAGACAAATTCAAAGCAAAGTGTTACCTTTTATTCATCTGTGTGTTGGATTCTCCATAATATTTTAACAAATTAAAGACATTTATTATAATTATTCTTTTAATGCAATTCCAGTAAACATCTTCTAACAGGATATTTTTACTAAAAGTTGTGTTTAATTAAACCCAGCATTAGGAAAGAATTTTCCAGGTTACAGATCTTTGGGTATAAAGATTCTTAGCTATGATTCACAGTAAACTTTTAAGAACAATCATTAACTCACAAATTTCAAAGTGGATGATTAATCTATGATGGAGAAACAAATTCATATTTTATGACTATAAATTTCACACATGCTATTTTGACTGTTAAGCTATTATTTTGAGTAATATCACATTTTATTTCTTGTTTATTTGGTTAAAGAGCTGGGAGAGCATAATACAAAGGAACATGATTGGTCTAATCATTTATTTATTGAACAGTGAATGATACTTTAGCAAGTAACACATCCCAGTTTTCTTTCTAGTCAGTGATGACATAGTACTAACATTAAAACAAAATTTTTGTCCTGGTAGAGCTTATATCCCATCAAAAATGTGTTAAGAACAAAAAGATGTATTATGTAATGTTATGTGATAGGTGCTTCGAGAAAAAAACACAAAATGATAATGAGATAAAAAATAATTTCTGAAGCAAAAAGGAAATGAGTCCAGGGGAGAGAGTGTGTTACTTTAGAGACTTTACATCAGCCACTGTGTAACAGAGCAGCAGAGACCCGCAAAATTATCTGCCAGGTCATGTTTCCATAAAAGGGTTTCACAAATGGGGAAATTTGAAACCCTAGCAAAATGATGAAACTAGCAAAAATACAAATAAATTAGCCAATAGATAAATATGTAAACACTTGGACTGACAGATTACAGAAGAAGAAACGTCTGAGACCACTAAATGTATGAATATATGCTCAAATTCAATAATAAACAAAAATGGAAGTTAAGTTTCCAGTGAGGTTTTTTAAGCCTACAAACTTATTTCAAAAATTCTGGTAATTTTAAGGCCTAGTAATAATGTAATACAACCGTGCATTTTACACACTACTAGAAGAGTACAGTTTGGTACAGCTATTTTTTGAAAACAATTTACTATTTTTGACAGAGTGGAACAACTATATAAATACACCTTAGAAAAATTGACACACAAGTTCAAGATGAGATATTTAAGAATAACCCTAATGGCACAGCATGGGGCAGAAAAGGCAATCCAAATTTCTATTGTGAGGTGAACAGTTAGGTAATTTTGGGGTAATTCATGCAGTGGAAAGCTATGGACAAGTTAAAGTGTATGAAGTATAGCTATAGGCATCATTTAGGATGCTACTGCTACTGCTAAGTCACTTCAGTCGTGTCCGACTCTGTGTGACCCCATAGACGACAGCCCACCAGGCTCCCCCATCCCTGGGACTCTCCAGGCAAGAACACTGGAGTGGTTTGCCATTTCCTTCTCCAATGCGTGAAAGTGAAAGTGAAGTTGCTCAGTCATGTCCGACTCTTAGTGACCCCATGGACTGCAGCCCACCAGGCTCCTCCGTCCATGGGATTTTCCAGGCAAGAGTACTGGAGTGGGGTGCCATTGCCTTCTCCGTCATTTAGGATGAAAAGCTATAAAAAAGTCACCATACACACAATTTAATATAATTTACATAATATTTCAATCTATGCAGAATTAAGTAATATATTGATGCCTACATTTATGGTAAATTTAGTCGCTCAGTCATGTCCGACTGTTTGCGACTCCATGGACTGCAGCAGACCAGGCCTCCCTGTCCATCAATAATTCCCGGAGTTTACGCATTTTATGTCCATTGAGTCAGTGATGACATGCAACCATCTCATCCTCTGCCGTTCCTTCCTGCTTTCAACTTCAATCTTTCCCAGAATCAGGGTCTTTTCAAGCTAGTCAGCTTTTTGCATCAGGTGGCCAAAGTATTGGAGTTCCAGCTTCAGTATCAATCCTTCCAATGAATATTTGTGACTGATTTCCATTAGGATGGACGAGTTGGATCTCCTTGCAGTCCAAGGGACTCTCAAGAGTCTTCTCCAGCACCACAGTTCAAAAGCATCAATTCTTCAGCACTCAGCTATCTTTATAGTCCAACTCTGACATCCATACATGACTACTGGAAAAAACAAAGCTTTAACTAGATGGACCTTTGCTAGTAAAGTAATGTCTCTGCTTTTTAATATGCTGTCTAGGTTGGTCATAGCTTTTCATCCAAGGAGCAAATGTCTTTTAATTTCATGGCTGTAGTCACCATCTGCAGTGATTTTGGAGTCCCTCAAAATAAATTATCTCAGTGTTTCCTCTATTTCTCTATCTATTTGCCATGAAGTGTTGGGACAAGATGCCATGGTCTTTAGTTTTCTGAATCTTGAGCTTAAGCCAACTTTTTCACTTTTCACTTTCATCAAAAGGCTCTAGTTCTTCTTCGCTTTCTGCCATAAGGGTAGTGTCATCTGCATATCTGAGGTTATTGATATGTCTCTCAGCAATCTTGATTCCAGCTTGTGCTCCATCCAGACCAGCGTTTCACATGAAGTACTCTGCATATAAGTTAAATAGGCAGGGTGACAATATACAGCCCATAGACTCATTTCCCAATTTGGAACCAGTCAGTTGTTCCATGTCTAGTTCTCACTGTTGCTTCCTGACCTTGTAATAAATTTCTCAAGAGGCAGATCAGGTGGTCTGGTATTCCCATCTCTTGAAGAATTTTCCACAGTTTATTGTGATCCACACACTCAAAGGCTTTGACATAGTCAATAAAAGAGAAGTAGATGTTTTTCTGGCACTCTCTTATTTTTTTTGATGATCCAACAGATGTTGGCAATTTGATTTCTGGTTCCTCTGCCTTTTCTAATACCAGCTTGAATATCTGGAAGTTCACAGTCCATGTACTATTCAAGCCTGGCTTGGAGAATTGTGAGTGTTATTTTGCTAGAGTGTGAGGTGAGTGTAATTGTGCACTAATATGAGCTTTCTTTGGCATTGCCTTTCTTTGAGATTGGAATGAAAACTGACCTTTTCCAGTTCTGTGGCCACTGCTGAGTTTTCCAAATTGTTGGCATATTGAGTGCAACACTTTCACAGCATCATCTTTTAGGATTTGAAATACTCCACTGGAATTCCATCACCTCCACTAGCTTTGTTCATAGTGATGCTTCCTAAGGCCCACTTGACTTCTCATTCCAGGATGTCTGGATCTAGGTGAGTGATCACACCACTGTGCCTATCTGGGTCATGAAGGTCTTTTTTGTATAGTTCTTCTGTGTATTCTTGCCACCTCTTAAACAGAAGCTTCTGCTTCTGTTAGGTGCATACCATTTCTACCCCTTATTGTGCTCATCTTTGCATGAAATGTTCCCTTGGTATCTTGAATTTTCTTGAAGAGATCTCTGGTCTTTCCCATTCTGTTGTTTTCCTCTATTTCTTTGCATTGATAACTGAGGAAGGCTTTCTCATCTCTCCTTGATATTCTGTGGAACTCTGCATTCAAATGGGTATATCTTTCCTCTTCTCCTTTGTCTTTCACTTCTCTTTCTTCTCAGATATTTGTAAGGTCTCCTCAGGCAACTGTTTTGCATTTTTGCATTTTTTTCTCTTGGGGATGGTCTTGATTCACTGCCTCCTGTACAATGTGACAAACCTCCATTGATAGTTCTTCAGGCACTCTGTCTATCAAATCTAATCCCTTGAATCTGTCACTTCTACTGTATAATTGTAAGGGATTTGATTTAGGTCATACCTGAATGGTCTAGTGGTTTTCCCTACTTTCTTCAATTTAAGTCTGAATCTGGCAATAAGGAGTTCATGATCTGAGCCACAGTCAGCTCCCGGTCTTGTTCTTGCTGATTGTATAGAGGCTGTCCATCTTTGGCTGCAAAGAATATAATCAGTCTGATTTGGGTATTGACCATTTGGTGATGTCCATGTGTAGAGTCTTTTTTTGTGTTGTTGGAAGAGGGTTTTTCCTATGACCAGTGCATTCTCTTGGCAAAACTCTGTTAGCCTTTGATCTGCTTTGTTTTGTACTGCAAGGCCAATTTGCCTTTTACTCCAGGTAGTTCTTGACTTCCTGCTACTGCTGCTAAGTTATTTCAGTCGTGTCCGACTCTGTGCGACCCCATAGACAGCAGTCCATCAGGCTCCTCCGTCCCTGGGATTCTCCAGGCAAGAACACTGGAGTGGGTTGCCATTTCCTTCTCCAATGCATGAAAGTTTAAAGTGAAAGAAGTCACTTAGTCGTATCTGACTCTTAGCGACCCCACGGACTGCAGCCCACCAGGCTCCTCCGTCCATGGGAGTTTCCAGGCAAGAGTACTGGTGGGCTGCCAGTGCCTTCTCCGTCTTGACTTCCTACTTTTCTGTATATACTATTGCATATGTACTTTTGGGTATGTGAACCTTGAACTTCCAGATGTTCAAGCTGGTTTTAGAAAAGGCATAGGAACCAGAGATCAAATTGCCGGCATCTGTTGGATCATTGAAAAAGCAAAAGAGTTCCAGAAAAACATCTACTTCTGTTTTATTGACTATGGCAAAGCCTTTGAGTGTGTATAACGACAAACTGTGGAAAATTCTTCAAGAGATGGGAATACCAGACCACCTATCCTACCTCCTGAGAAATCTGTATGCAGGTAAGGAAGCAACAGTTAGAACTGGACATGGAACCACAGACAAGTTCCAAATTGGGAAAGGAGTATGTCAAAGCTGTATATTGTCACTCTGCTTATTTAACTTATATGCAGAGTACATCATGAGAAATGCTGGACTGGATGAAGCATAACTGGAATCAAGATTGCCAGGAATAATATTAATAACCTCAGATATGTGTGTGACACCACCGTTATGGCAGAAAGTGAAGAAGAAAGTGAAAGAGGAGAGTGAAAATGCTGGCTTGAAACTTAACATTCAGAAAAGTAAGATCATAGCACCTAGTCCCATCAGTTCATGGCAAATAAATGAGGAAACAGTGGAAAAAGTGTGAGCCTTTATTTTTGTGGGTTCCAAAATCACTGTAGCTATGTGACTACTACCATGAAATTAAAAGATGCTTGTTCCTGCAAAGAAAAGTTATGACCAACCTAGACAGCATATTAAAAAGAGATATTACTTTGCCAACAAAGGTCCATCTAGCCAAAGCTATGGTTTTTCCAGTAGTCATGTATGAATGTCAGAGTTGGACTATAAAGAAAGCTGAGTGCCAGAGAATTGATGCTTTTGAACTGTGATGTTGGAGAAGACTCTTGAGAGTCCCTTGGTCTGCAAGGAAATCCAACCAGTCCATCCCAAAGAAGATCAGTCCTAGATGTTCATTGGAAGGACTGATGTTGAAGCTGAAACTCCAATACTTTGGCCACCTGATGCGAAGAGCTGACTCATTTGAAAAGACCCTGATGCTGGGAAAGATTGAGGGCAGGAGAAAAAAGGGATGACAGAGGATGAGATGGCATCACTGACTCAATGGACATGAGTTTGGGTAGGCTCTGGGAGTTGATGATGGACAGGGAGGCCTGGTGTGCTGTAGTTTATTGGGTCGTAAATAGACACGACTGAGTGACTGAACTGAACTGATACGGAAAATTTATTATACACATTCTTTTGGTTTTTAAGCAATTTATACTAAACACAATTTTGAAGAATAAGAATTAGATGCAATTAGTGGAAGAAGTATATCCAGCCCTTTCAAATAGTTTTGTTGAAAAGCAGGAGATAGGTGGCAGATGGAGCAGATAATGTGGCCAGGGACAGGGTGTGGTGTGTTTGTTTATATTGAGGTGGTTTTTTTTTTTTTTTTTGGTCAACATTTTTGGTTGAGTCATTTTGCTTTGTTTGCAAGTTAATGGAAGTGATCTAGTAGTGAAGAAGAATTGTAATGGCATGAAGACATGCCTGTGGTTTGGGCAAAGTCCTTGTGTGGAAGAAAGGGGGAGGGGTTCACTCATTAATAGGCGTTTTGTGCTCCAGCCACGCTGAGTATTGGCAGTCCCACAGAGAATTACTGTATCTTTCACAGCACCATGACTGCACACTTTGATTCTCTTTTCCCGCTCTCCACCTGTGAATTTTCTCGTCTTCCAAGAATTCAGCTTCAATGTCATCTCATTAATCCACCTTTCCTTACCAGCTCACATGAAATTAGTCATCCCTTCACCAAAATTCCGCAATAGCTATACATATGTGTGTGTTGAAGTCACATTTATCATTCTGTATTCTGACTTCCTCACTGGGAGCATTTTGTCTTACTCATTGTCTTACTCATTTGTATATAGCTTTACTGTCTAGTACTGAACCTGACATATTATAATTCATCATAAAATATTTAAATAAATGAGTAAAAAACAGAGATTTTACTTAAAATTATTGAGTGATACAAAATGTTTTGAAGGCATAACTAGTTTTCCCATTTCTTCACATCCCAATGATTTCAAGTCTTCAATTTAAAGAAGGTGAAGTAAAAATATTTTAAACCCCTTTCCTTTAGAAATTGTACTAATGTACAGAGAATGAAAAACTGAGAGGGTATAAGCCTTCCATACTCAGTGAAAAATAAAAATCAACCAGAAATAGAAATGTATACTTGATGCTACTACAAAATCTTGTTCATAGCTACACAGAGCTTCTATTATCTAAATCAGAAAACGCATTTTCCCAGATGGAAAGACTCATGGTTCTGAAAATACTTTGTTTAGAACCATATTTCATAGTTTGTGCCTGGGTCATAGGATTAAAGGGCAGGGTCTCTATAGAGACCTAGGTCACTAACACAGATTGGTAGGAAAAGTGATGATGCTAAAAGGGAAAGTAGGCTGATGTGTATCATATAAACTAGTTCTCTAGCCAAGAAGACTTTAACTAGGAGATATGTTCCAAGTTCTAAGAAAATGATTAGTTTTATTAGTCAGTAATTGACTGTGAGCTTCATAAGACACAAAGCTGATTTTGGTTACTTTCCTGCCTGACTATACAACAACAATAGAATGAATGTAATCTGGAGAAGATCAGGGAACTAACAAGAATAGAAAATGAACACATAAATTAAAGCTATACTATAAATTATGTTTATAGAATGTATATTTCTGAAAACATACTCTGGGGAATTCAACCAGAACAGAATGGAAATAACAGACAATAACATCTGTGTATACCGTGAACATATAGGACAAAAGGATACACACACATGCAATTTATTTATTATGTGCCAACTTTGGATGCCCATAATATCAGTGACAGACAAAGTGGAAAAATAGTGACTACCACGTATGCCTGTTTGGGGAAAATTGTCTTTCCAGTTGGATAAATGTGAAATGTATTGAGAAGAAGATAAATCTTCAGTTGCCATGTGTGTGATGCATCCACAAGGAAGGCATGCTTAACAACTGTTTGCTCTCCCAGAAGAGGCTGATCATTTCCTCATTTCAGTTTTATGAATGGTGGGCGTGAGACTGAAGAGTCCAGGTGTGTGTACAGTAAAGTAAGACATTGCTGTTTGAATAAGCAAAGTGGCATCTACACAAAGAATAGCTTATGGCCACAAAACATCTTCCTAATCTTAATCATGCTGAAGGATGTAGCTAGAAAAGTCAATTTGATCAAATTGTGGTCACTTCTTTTCACAGTGATTTTGAAAAGAGGAAGTGATTAAAAGCTTCCTTTTGTTTCTCCCTGTGATATCATAACAAGTTGGTCTCTGAAGGTGATAGGTTCTTGCTGGAGTTCTCAAATTTGGGAATGAAATAAAATCAATGCATTTATAACACAGATGCTAACAGTGAAGAAAAATCCTATGATTTCAAATGACTTGCTCTGAAGACCTTTCTCAGGTCAAATCTAGAATGTGCCATATCTCCTCAAGTTTTATTACTCAAATCAAGTCACACAGCCAAGCCAAATACGTGTCAAAGAGAAAGTAAGTGTCGATAGGGGGAGGGGTTGGAGGAGTGAATATTATGACAATAATACAATCTATTATACACCCCAAACATTTCCATTATGATTTTGAATATGAAAAAGCTTTTTTCCAACTACTTTAGAAAACCAAAAATGTTTTATTTACGTAAATAAAATTCACATACAGAAATTTGGGGGATATTAGTCCATATGCAGTTTTTCAGATAATCATTCCTACCAGACATTAAATAAAATTATTTTACTGATAGATATTTTTAAAATATATATGTATTTGAATTGTTAATTAGGCAAGAGCTTGTCTTAAACTGAATATTTTTCCTAGTTAAGACATCTATTTTAATTGGAACTTTCAAAAAAAGGCATACTTAAAAAAAATTGGAAATGTTTCAGCAAGGATTAAAATTATGACATAGCTGGAATGTGTGTGCTCAGTTGTGTCTGACTCCTCACCACACCATGGAATGCAGCCCTCCAGGCTCCTCTGTCCATGGGATTCCCCAGGCAAGAATACTGGAGTGGGTTGCCATGCCCTCCTCTACGGTACCTTCCCGAACCAGGGATCAAACTCGGGTTTCCCACGTCTCCTGCCTTGGCAGGCAGATTCTTTACCACTGAGCTACTTGGGAAGCCTCTAGGTGGAATAGAGAATAGCATAAGGCATGTACGGTATTCTTGCTTGGGAGAATCACCATGCACAGAGGAGCCTGGCCTGCTATAGTCCATGGGATCGCAAAGAGTTAGACATGACTGAGTGACTTAGCACAGCACAGCACATGTCATTAAATACTGTTATTGTATAGGACAAATTTAACTTATTCTCTGTGGTTCAAGGAACCTGGTTTAACAGACACAGAAGACAGGTGTTATGGACTGAATGTTACCTCCCCAAATTTATTTGTTGAAACCCTACCTCCCCCCACCCAACACCCCGATGTGATGGTATTTTGAGATAGGGGGATAATTTCAGGGAGATAGTTAAGGTTAAATGAAGTCATAGGATGGAAGCCTAATCCAGTGGGATCATTATCGTTATTACCTGAGCGTCCCTCTGTCTGTTGTGTGAGGATAGAGAGGTGTCTAAAGCCGTGAAGAAAGCTTTTACCATAAACCAAATTTGCCTGTATGTTGATCATATACTTCTGCCTTCAGAACTGAGAAAATAGTTATTGTTTAAACCACCCAGTCTGTGGTATCTTGTTTTGGAAGCTCAAGCAGACCAGTATCATAGATTAAGCCTCAGACTGACAAATACCTTTCTTATGCTTAGAGTTTTTAAAAATGAAATGCAGCCTGTAATAAACTTTTATTTGTGGAAAAGAAAGAATAATTTACATGCTTGGACAGGTGTTAAACTGAAAATTCTTTCTGCCATTTGTTTTGCATAATACATTAGTAATTTGTTCATATATTTCTTTCATCTTGGAAAATTTCTTAGTGAAGCCTCAAGGGCACATTTGTCAGAATGAAAGGTGATAAGATGACCCCCAAAAGGTGACAGAATTTCTGATGATGTTGAGAGCAACAAAAACAAGACAAAACCCGTGAGCTTGTGTGAATTTTGGCATCTACTCTTCAGGTTCTACATTTAATTTGCCATATATTTTTTAAAATAGCAGTGCCTTAAGTTTATTTATCTGTGGTTTGACACCTGTACTCCACCTATGGAGAAGGAAATGGCAACCGACTCCAGTATTCTTGCCTGGAGAATCCCAGGGACAGAGGAGCCTGGTGGGCTGCCGTCCGTGGGGTAGCACAGAGTCGGACATGACAGAAGTGACTTAGCAGCAGCAGCAGCACTCCATCTATATATCTACGTTTATTTCTCCTAAAGTGTTGGAAAATATCTGAAAGAACACAGATAGCAGTTGCATTAAATATGCGGGCAAAACAGTGAACTAATTTTGACGTGACAAAGAGAGCAGATCCTCACCAAGGCCCATGTGTCTTTCCAATTCTAGTTCTGCCCTTAAAAAAAAAAAAAATCACTGAAATGTGATAATACCAGTTTTCCTAGAAAGACACAAAGACTCCATTTAAACAGAATTCTTGTATCTTTTATAAACATGTAATTTAAGTTGTCTACCATGGTAACTAAATCCCTTCTATGTGGATCTATAAGATATGTTTATATGTAAGTGTAATCTGAGAAAAAAGTCTAAACATTATTTATAATTTTAGGGAAAAAAATCACATTTCCCCTCTTTGCAGTTAATTGATTTACAGGCATTTGTATTTGTAAAGCATAGAAGTTAAGTAATCTATAATACTAGTATCTGTTCCCTTTATGTTTTATTGGAGTATAGTTAATATAAAATATTAATTTCAGGTACAAGCATAGTGATTCAGTTTCTTTACTGATTATACTCCATTTAAGATTACTACAAAACATTGGCTATAATTCCCTGTGCCATTCAATATATCCTGGTTGCTTATCTGTTGTATATATATAGTAGTTTGAATATTTAATTGCATACTCCTATCTTGTACCTTCCTGCTTCCGTCTCCGCACTGGCAACCACTAGTATGTTTTTTATATCTATGAGTGTGCATCTGTTTTGTTACATACATTAGTTTTATGTTTTAAATTCTACATATAAATAACATACAGTATTTAGCTTTTTCTGTCTGACATTTCATTAAGCATAATACCCTCTAAACACCCTCTAAGTGCTGCAAATGGTAGAAATTTTTCTTTTTAATACATTTTTATCCATTGATCTGTTGATGAACACTGGGTTGCGTCCATATCTCAGTTATTGTAAATAAGGCTGCTATGACATTGTATGCTATGACATACACATCAGTTTGAATTAGCATTTCTTGAATACATAACCAGGAAGGGAATTGGTGAATCATACAGTAGTTCTATTGCAAATTTTTTGAGTAACCTCCAACTGTTTTTCACAGAGTTGGAACCAATTTACATTCCCAGCAACGGCATATGAGTGTTCCATTTTCTCCACATCCTCACCAACACTTACTATTTGTAGACTTTTTGATGATGGCCATCCTGACAGTTGCGAGATGATATCTCATTGTGATTTTGATTTGCATTCCTCTAATGATCAGGATATTGAGCATCTTTTCATGTGCCTGTTTCATTTCTTAAAGGGTAGGTTTAGTGCTGATGAACTTCTAGTTTTTATTTTTCCGATAAGTT
The DNA here is from genome assembly GCF_016772045.2 of Ovis aries. Lineage (NCBI taxonomy): Eukaryota > Metazoa > Chordata > Mammalia > Artiodactyla > Bovidae > Ovis > Ovis aries. Next base: position 51,535,829 of record NC_056071.1, on the reverse strand, counting down.
TCATCTCTCCTTCAATTCTAAATTATAATCTTGCTAGGTAGAACATGCTAACTTACTGTTTTTTGTTTTCCCATATCAGTACTTTGAATATATCATGTCACGCCCTTGTGGATATAAAAATCAGGTGTTAGCTTTACGGGGGTTCCTTGTATAATAACTTTTTTACCCTTAGGGCCACTAGAATCCTCTAGCTTTTGCCAGTCTAATTATGATATGTCTTGGTGTGAGTCTGTTTCGGTTCATCTTGTTTGGACTTTCTGTGCATCCTGGGCCTAGTTATCTGTGTCCTTCTTCAGATCTGGGAATTTTTAAGCCAGTATTTCATCAAATACATTTTTGAATATCTTCTCTCTTCTTCTCCTTCTGGGACCCCTGAAATGCAACGTACAGTTGAAGCTATCCCAGAGATCTCTTACACTGTTCTCATTTAAAAACAACCTAGATGTCCATCAGCAGATGAATGGATAAGAAAGCTGTGGTACATATACACAATGGAGTATTACTCAGCCGTTAAAAAGAATTCATTTGAATCAGTTCTGATGAGATGGATGAAACTGGAGCCGATTATACAGAGTGAAGTAAGCCAGAAAGAAAAACACCAATACAGTATACTAACACATATATATGGAATTTAGGAAGATGGCAATGACGACCCTGTATGCAAGACAGGGAAAGAGACACAGATGTGTATAACGGACTTTTGGACTCAGAGGGAGAGGGAGAGGGTGGGAGGATTTGGGAGAATGACATTCTAACATGTATACTGTCATGTGAATTGAATCGCCAGTCTATGTCTGACACAGGATGCAGCATGCTTGGGGCTGGTGCATGGGGATGACCCAGAAAGATGTTATGGGGAGGGAGGTGGGAGGGGGGTTCATGTTTGGGAATGCATGTAAGAATTAAAGATTTTAAAATTTAAAAAATAAAAAAATAAAATAAAAAATAAAAAAAATAAAAAATATATATATGTTCTTTTTGCTCTTCTAATTGGATGATTTCCATTCATACTGTCTTCCACATCACTTGTGTTTTCTACTGTCTCATTTAGTCTGCTGTGATGTCCTTCTAGTGTGTTTTTCATTTCAGTTATTATATTAACATCCTTCAGTTCTGACTGGTTATTTTCCAGTTCCTTGTTAAAATTTTTACTATTCATCTGTTCATCTATTTATTGTTCATCTATTCATTTCCCTAATTTATTAGCATCCTTAAATCTAATCCTTTGTATTCTTTATCTAGTAAACTTTTTTTCCATGTAGTTTATTTTTTCAGAGGTCTTCTGTTCCTCTTCCGGTTGGGACTGGTTTATCCCTCTCCTCATTTTGCTCCGTTTTCTCTGCCTGTGTGAATTCAGGTGAAACACTGACCTACTGAAGTCTTGAAGTATTGTCCTTATATGGGAGCATCCCTATACAGTCTGCGTGTACCCAGTGGCTTCAATAGCAGAGCTGGATTTGATGTGACACGTCACATCTTTCTGCAGGGTGTCCTGAGAACTGGCACCTTGGGAGGAGGTAGAACTGGAGATGGAGGGGTTGTGGCTGGAGTCAGCTGTGAGCCAGGGCTTCCCCTCTGCTCAGTGACTGTCATCACCCTATTGGGAGTGGGGTTGAATTCCAAGCTGCTGGAGCAGAAACCCTGAGTGTAGGGTCTGACCTGGCTCTGTTTCCCTTGAGTGTGTGCTCTCCCTTCCCCTAGCACCTGCACCCTTGCCCCATAGGGGAGCAGTGCTTAGCAAGAGGGGCCGGTTGGGCTCTCAGCTTTTGACCAGGCGTGGACTGAAGCAGCCCACCTGCAGACAGAGGTCCAGGCTGGTTCTGATGTTGCCTGTGCAAGCTCTAGCAATTACTGCCTCTGCCTTGCTCAGATGCCACTTCTGGTCTGAGTCTCCTTTGTTCCTCATGACTGATCTTTCCCTTCAGCCTCTGCCCTCTTCCCCCTGGTGTGGCGTCACTCCATAAGCCTGGCAGGCCCGCATGGGTTCTTTCTATGTGTCAGGACACAGGCTGTGGTCCTCCTCCAGCTGCCATCCGCTCAGAGCTCCTCCTGCTGTGCAGCCTGTGTGATAGTCAATGACAGCTATCCCCACTCTGCTCAGAGACTGCTTCAGGTCTGAGCTGCCTCCATCTCTAATGGCTGAGCTCTTTCCTCACTATGGGGTCATGGCAGCCCTTAGTCCTGCGTGCCTCTACAATGTGAAATAAGTGATGCTGGCGCCTTTGCTCTCTTCAGGCTGGAGCACGTGCCAGGGGATGATTGCAGGGAATATGGGCAGCCATTTAAGGAGTTTTTCAATCCATTTTCAGAAAACAGTCAGAGCTCCTCATAACCAGAGTCTGGGCTTCCCACAGCCCTCCTCTAAGTCTCACCAGCTGTCCAACCAGTAAGTCTGTCCAACTAGCCAAGAGCATTTGTCTTTCCTGTGTCAGACCCCAATATGTGACTTGAACAGCTCACTTCCCAGGACAGATGTCCACCAGTGAAATCTCCCTTTTCTTCCAAGTCTCCTCCCAGGGGTGCATGTTCCAACCTGATAGCCCCGCTTCTTTTCCCACCTAGTTCTGTTAGCTCTTTCTTAGAGCCTTGGTTGTATAGGAGGCTTTCTGCCAGTTTCCAGGTAGTTTTCAGTGAGAACTCTCCCACTTGTAGGTGTGTTTTTGATGTGTTCATGGGGGAAGATGAGTTCTGCATCCTTCTACCCTGCCATCTTGATTGAGCTCTCAATTGCCTTTAATATGCAGATGATCTTTCTGTCAATCAAGGTTTTTGCAAGAGCAAGATGCACTCTTAAACTATTTAATTGAGGGTAGTTTTAAAAAACTATGTACCAAGGTTTGGGCAGAAGTTAGGAAAGTCAATAAGATGGTGTGTTTTCAGAGATGAGCAAAAATAGGCTACTCCCTGCATATTTTCCCTATGCTGCCTACCTAACCTGATTTCTGTTTTCCTAAATTGGGTTCTTCTACCCTCTGATACTCACATCCAGGAAAAAAATAAGGGGGAAAGAATGCTTTCATGAAATATATAAAAGAAACCTCCAGACATCAGAGAGGAGGCTGGACAGGAATAAAAGCTATACAAGCACAAATAGAATAAATCCAGGAGAATATTTATTTTTATTAATGACACTTTACATTTATTTTATAGGTAAAATTATTTAAGGAAAATTCCTATAAAGTAAATAAAATACTAAAAATTAATTAACCAAATAAACACTAATATATATTTTATATTCAAATCTTATATCTTTTAATCCACTTGATTAAAATGAGTATTATATATTATAATGAAGCTATTTTTAATAATTTGAAGATGGCTAGTGATAATACTTTGTCATTAATTACCTCACAGAAGTTTCTATTATAATCCTTTTAGTTTTGAGTGTTTTATATTTTACAAAGAAGCTTTACAACTATGATTACTAAGAATAACTCAGTGGGATGCTAATATTTTAGATAATACTCATTTACTTGAATGAAAAAAAAATCAAAGACTTAATAGAGTTTCATAGTATGCAAGGCTGAACATAAAACAGTTAATTGTAGAAAACTGACTTTATAGCTCAGATTTACCAAGGAAATAAGAAAGTAATGCCATTTATTTTGGAATCAAATATTTTGAGGAATAAATGTAAGCTTAATCTCATTGTCCTATAATAATATTTTTGTATAATATATAAACTTGGAACATTTAATAATATCTTTGATTATAACCCCGTTGAAATAAATGAAAGATATGAGATCCATTTAAATGATCTAGTGGTCAATTTCTGGCCACAATATTACATCCTTGAGATAAAGGATCCAGAATAGGACATTAGTTAATTATGACACATGCTTGTCTCTGTTTTCTTACCATCGGCCATAGTTTAGATTTCAGTGATAAGTAAGACTGTTGTGTTTCATCAAATTCCTGTGTTCCCTTTACTCATAATTTTTCCTGCATCTGGAAGCTGTCCTTCATCCATTTTTCACAGTCATTCTATTTTGTTAGTAAGCATGGAGACTACTTTGGCCACCTGATGTGAGCTGACTCATTTGAAAAGACCCTGATGCTGGGAAAGATTGGAGGCGGGAGGAGAAGGGGACAACAGAGGATGAGATAGTTGGATAGCATCATCGACTCAATGGACATGAATATGAATAAACTCTGGGAGTTGGTGATGGACAGGGAGGCCTGGCGTGCTGCAGTCCATGGGGTCGCAGAGAGCTGGACATGACTGAGCAACTGAACTGAACTGAATAGATAATAGCAGTTGAGGAGGAAAAGGATGATTTTGGAAGTCTTTCCTTCTTAGTGAGATGAAAATGAATATTAGGTATAACTTTATTAGGTCAGTATCCTTATAATACACAGATTTTTTAAGCCCTGTGACCAGCATATTTAAAGTAAAGGGCAATGTCAGTGGAAAATAGGTAAATGTATTAGGTTGAAGACTACCTTTGTGTTTGCTAATAAAACAATGAACCCAAAGCATTTCTTTGTAAAGCAAAAAAATGATTATTATAATTTATTCTCAGGTATTTCCTACATAACATCGTTCATCAAATACTTCTTCCTTGCTGAATGTCATTAGAATATTCTGGCTAACAGTGTTTATTAGTGTACTTTTATCAAAATTAATCAATGTTCAGGAAAACTATCAAAATACTTATCTCTGATTCAGATTGGAAAATAAACAATCAAAGATATAATGCCTGTTGCTAAAGGAGGGGGTGGAAGTTTGTGGGAATTTTATTGTTAAAAAAAAAACAAAAACAACTCTAGACTTTACTTAAAAAGACTAATACATAGGGAAAATACTCTGACCACAAGATTTGCAAGCATCTCGGAAGACAGATAAATGTAATTTTCTTTTAAAAGGTGGAGTAAATAAGCCTGGAAAAAAATGGGTCTAGGGGAATAGAATGAGTAGATGATAACTGATCAGGAAATGTCTGACTGCAAAGCTTCTTTGTTAAGAACTAGCTAATCAGTGTATTCCAAAAATACAAAATTTAATATTTCAAAGCTATCTATATAGCTCTAATTTCTCTTGTACTTCCAATCCTGTGTTTGTTGTTGGTCATAAACAACAATGTATTAACTATTACCCTCATCTGAAAGTAAATATGGATGTGGGTAATAACAACATAGAGTGTAAGTTAGTTTTTTGAAACAAATACTACTATGAGAGATGGAGAACTTAACTCACAAATACTAATTGTACCTTACCCACCTCTATATTTTGTTTTTTGTTTATATAGATTTTAACTTGCCATTTTAAAATTTTTACACATTTTACGATATTATTATTTTCACCATTGGACTTCTCAAACTTTAGTGTCTATAAGAATCAATTGAGGACCTCTTTAAAATGCAGAGGCCCAGTCCTTCTCCAGACAGTCTGGTTTGGCAGGACATGACATCTACATTTTAAATCAGCATCCCATCTTTAGCAAAGCCATGAAAGAAAATTCAAAAGATAGTCAAACAAGAACAAATAAATTGGTAATAAATTTATGGAGCAGCATTGAAGATCTAAGTGGATTTGAAGTAGATATAAAAATGAAGAGTTAAAGTGCTATCAACCCAAACCTCCTATATTTCTTTCTCCCCAGCTCTTTTTTGTTGGCCAGTCATAAAAGTAAAGATGCTACTTTTTAGAATTGATCCAGAAATAGGGTTGATTGAGTGTGATAGAAAAAAGTAGGGTTGTAGTGAGACAAAAGAACCTATGAGGAGAGTGCTACAAAGGCTATTTATAGAAAATGAAGAAGGGCCTAATAAGCTGTGAAGACATGAACTGATGTATGGAAAGGACTTTTAGTATCAATACTAAAGTCAAAGGAAGATGTGGGTAGAATACAGAAGTGAGGCCTTGAGTTTCAAATATAGTGTTCAGCATGTAACCTTTTTATTTTTATTTTTTTTAATTTATTTATTTTAATTGGAGGCTAATTACTTTACAATATTGTAGTGGTTTTTGCTATACATTGACATGAATCAGCCATGGGTGTATAGTAACCTTTTTAAACACAGGAAACAGATGTTTGTAATAATCTAGAATTTACAAGAAAGTTTGTGTACAATAATACATAAATATTAAGATATGTTTAGAATTTGGTAGTAGTACATATGCATACATCTAGAAGTTTGAATCAAGAAGGAGAGAGTTTTCATTTACTGTAGTTCCAAGACAATTATTATCTCCCATGAAAATGAAATAATGGTAAACCCAGCCTTACCAAAATAGTTTTCCCAATCCTTGTGAGATCATATGCCAGTTTTACCTGTTGAAATAATACAGCTTAAATAAATTTGACATAAATATCATGAGACTTTTCTTGGATATTCTAGAAACAATAGGAAATGATCCAACCTAACAATGTATAAATTACATTATTTATTGTATATTCTTTACATTCAATATTCTTTTACTATCAGTTCAGTTCAGTCACTCAGTCGTGTCCAACTCTTTGCGATCCCATGAATTGCAGCAGGCCAGGCCTCCCTGTCCCTCACCAACTCCCAGAGTCTACTCAAACTCATGTCCATCAAGTTGGTGATGCCATCCAGCTGTCTCATCGTCTGTCGTCCCCATCTCCTCCTGCCCCCAATCCCTCCCATCATCAGGGTCTTTTCCAGTGAGTCAACTCTTCGCATGAGGTGGCCAAAGTACTGGAATTTCAGCTTCAGCATCAGTCCTTCCAATGAACACCCAGGACTGATCTCCTTTAGAGTGGACTGGTTGGATCTCCTTGCAGTCCAAGGGACTCCCAAGAGTCTTCTCCAACACCATAGTTCAAAAGCATCAATTCTTCGGCGCTCAGCTTTCTTCACAGTCCAACTCTCACACCCATACATGACCACTGGAAAAACCATAGCCTTGACTAGATGGACCTTTGTTGGCAAAGTAATGTCTCTGCTTTTGAATATACTATCTAGTTTGGTCATAACTTTCCTTCCAAGGAGTAAGCGTCTTTTAATTCCACGGCTGCAATCACCATCTGCAGTGATTTTGGAGCCCCCCAAAATAAAGTCTGACACTGTTTCCACTGTTTCCCCATCTATTTGCCATGAAGTGATGGGACCAGATGCCATGATCTTCGTTTTCTGAATGTTGAGTTTTAAGCCAACTTTTTCACTCTCCTCTTTCACTTTCATCAAGAAGCTCTTTAGTTCCTCTTCACTTTCTGTCATAAAGGTGGTATCATCTGCATATCTGAGGTTATTGATATTTCTCCCAGCAAACTCGATGCCAGCTGGTGCTTCTTCCAGCCCAGCGTTTCTCATGATGTACTCTGCATAGAAGTTAAATAAGCAGGGTGACAATATACAGCCTTGACATACTCCTTTTCCTATTTGGAACCAGTCTGTTGATCCATGTCTAGTTCTAACTGTTGCTTCCTGACCTACATATAGATTTCTCAAGAGGCAGGTCAGGTGGTCTGGTATTCCCATCTATGTCAGTATTTTCCACAGTTTACTGTGATCCACACAGCCAAAGGCTTTGGCATAGTCAATAAAGCAGAAATAGATATTTTTGGAACTCTCTTGCTTTTTCAATGATCCAGCAGATGCTGGCAATTGGATTTCTGGTTCCTCTGTCTTTTCTAAAACCAGCTTGAACATCTGGAAGTTCACGGTTCACGTATTGCTGAAGCCTGGCTCTGAGAATTTTGAGCATTACTAGCATGTGAGATGAGTGCAATTGTGCAGTAGTTTGAGGATTCTTTGGCATTGCCTTTCTTTGGGATTGGAATGAAAACTGACCTTTTCCAGTCCTGTGGCCACTGCTGAGTTTTCCAAATGTGCTGGCATATTGAGTGCAGTGCTTTCACAGCATCATCTCTTTTAATGTACCACTGGGAAAAAAAGATTTCTGAATGATGAATGTCAGAAAGTTGAGAATATGTAATTAAAATGGAATGAAGTAGATAACATGGTTCTCATTACTCTCAGTAGAAGTCAGATTTCTACTGGAAACAAACCTCAAAAACTTTGATTCTTATGCCTTGAAAGGCATAAGAATGAAGAATAAACTTCTCTGCAGCAAAAATACTTTGCAAAATAAAAAATTAAATAAGCAGCTTGTTACCACTTAGAGAAAATAATCTAGTAGCACAGAGAACCAGGGACTAGGAAAAATAAATATCACATATATGGGACTGTATATATCTCAGATAAACACTAGAGAAAATAATCTTAATATAAATGCATGTGCATCAAACATTCAGTTCTGTTTATTCATTTACCAAAGGCCTAAACAGAGTCTGACATCCAAGTTAAAAAATAAGAGGAATCCTAAATGGTGTTAATATAATAGGTATTTCCACCTCACAAGAAAATGTCCATAAATAAATTATATCTTCTTTTTTCCAGAAATAAAATAAATTAACTTCAATGAGGTATGTCTATGACTAACAACTGTTGGCTCATATTATTAATAGCAAGTTAGAAAGTAAACTTTTTATTAAATATTTAATAACATTGACACTATTGGAGCATTGAATAAATTTTATACTCAGTCCAAATTGATAATAGTTTCATCAGGTGATTCTGTTTATTTTGTGTGCATATTTGGGATTACATCACAATTTGACATTTACTCTATGTGGTTAAAAAGGAGATAATTACACTTAATAGATATTTTCTGCGCTGTGATTCTTTTCGATTAAATTTATAAATAGTTAGCAAAAAAAATACGTATTACTGACTTGATAAATGTGACTTATTTTTAAGTGATTCCAGATTTTTACTATTTAGGAGATAAAATAGTATAAAGATAATACTGCTGAATATAAACCTTATGTACAGTTATAATTTTTCTCTATAAAAGTCAAGATGGAAGTGATTTATGTGAAAGCAAAACTGTGGTCCACTGATAGAAAAGGAAAAATGTCATAGAAAGAAGCAACTTTCCTTTCAAAGTGCTAGGTGACTGTTGTCAACCCTGAAACAATTGTTTGAGGTGCCAAATGCATGCGAAGAGACATATTTATAATTTTACCACTTCAAAACTATTTTTTGGTTCAGAAGACGTTAAACATTTCTGAGAAAAATAAAATTGCTTTACAAGACGCTACTGCTTGAAAATATGCCTTTTATACATAGTTATGGGAAATAAAAGACTAAAACATATTTTAATCCAAAATATGGTCTCCTAAAATACACAAAGGACTTTTATGAGCTTTAACCTATTGTTTTTTCTTGTTTCAGTTCTCAATACTTCTCATGTATTCATAGCACAGTTTTTGCTTTATCGTTTTTAACAGTTTTATGAATATAAAAACCTCCAGTTACAAAGTCATAAATAAAAACAACTGTGGAAATGTTCTGATTTTTGAGATGTGGAGAGTAGAGATTATAATAAAACTAATTCTACTTTCGAACACTTATTTTGTACAGAGCATTGCTACACAACTCATACACATTAATGGAATATAATTTCATCCATACCAGCCCATAGAAGTTTTGATAGTATTTCTGCATTGCGATGTGGGAAACTGAATATTAGAAGGAAAAACTGGCAAAAATGACAGGGCTCGTAAAGAAGCATGAATGTGCATTCAAGTCTGTCTGATTCCAAGGATGGCTTTCTTAACATTTGGATTTTCCTGGTACAGAATTCAATAAGGACCTAAAAATGAAGCTTCAAAGATAATTTGCAGCAGACTATGTATGAGGTATACTTTGTTACCCTTGGCACATAGCTTGCATCTATTTCACTTTGTCTTAATTTTAATTTCAGACGTATTGCTTTATTTGTACTTAGAAACATCTAAAAATTAACAATCATGTTTTGAGTTAATTTTTAAAATGACTGTTTTCTTACCTGCTTCATATTTCTCCCTTAAGAGAGCCCAGATCTTTCCCTCACAGCCTAGATTCATCTGGTTTTTATTTTTATTTTATTTTTTAATTTTTTTTTAGTTTTTATTTTTAAATTTTAAAATCTTTAATTCTTACATGCATTCCCAAACATGAACCCCCTCCCACCTCCCTCCCCATAACATCTTCCTGGGTCATCCCCATGCACCAGCCCCAAGCATGCTGCATCCTGCGTCAGACATAGACTGGCGATTCAATTCACATGATAGTATACATGTTAGAATGTCATTCTCCCAAATCATCCCACCTCTCCTCTCCTCTGAGTCCAAAAGTCCGTTATACACATCTGTGTCTCTTTCCTGTCTTGCATACAGGGTCGTCATTGCCATCTTCCTAAATTCCATATATATGTGTTAGTATACTGTATTGGTGTTTTTCTGGCTTACTTCACTCTGTATAATCGGCTCCAGTTTCATCCATCTCATCAGAACTGATTCAAATGAATTCTTTTAACGGCTGAGTAATACTCCATTGTGTATATGTACCACAGCTTTCTTATCCATTCATCTGCTGATGGACATCTAGGTTGTTTCCATGTCCTGGCTATTATAAACAGTGCTGCGATGAACATTGGGGTACATGTGTCTCTTTCAATTCTGGTTTCTCGGTGTGTATGCCCAGAAGTGGGATTGCTGGGTCATAAGGTAGTTCTATTTGCAATTTTTTAAGGAATCTCCACACTGTTTTCCATAGTGGCTGTACTAGTTTGCATTCCCACCAACAGTGTAGGAGGGTTCCTTTTCTCCACACCCTCTCCAGCATTTATTGCTTGCAGATTTTGGATCGCAGCCATTCTGACTGGTGTGAAGTGGTACCTCATTGTGGTTTTGATTTGCATTTCTCTAATAATGAGTGATGTTGAGCATCTTTTCATGTGTTTGTTAGCCATCCGTATGTCTTCTTTGGAGAAATGTCTATTTAGTTCTTTGGCCCATTTTTGATTGGGTCGTTTATTTTCTGGAGTTGAGCTGCAGAAGTTGCTTGTATATTTTGAGATTAGTTGTTTGTCAGTTGCTTCATTTGCTATTATTTTCTCCCATTCCGAAGGCTGTCTTTTCACCTTGCTTATATTTTCCTTTGTTGTGCAGAAGCTTTTAATTTTAATTAGATCCCATTTGTTTATTTTTGCTTTTATTTCCAGAATTCTGGGAGGTGGATCATAGAGGATCCTGCTGTGATTTATGTCTGAGAGTGTTTTGCGTATGTTCTCCTCTAGGAGTTTTATAGTTTCTGATCTTACATTTAGATCTTTAATCCATTTTGAGTTTATTTTTGTGTGCGGTGTTAGAAAGTGATCTAGTTTCATTCTTTTACAAGTGGTTGACCAGTTTTCCCAGCACCACTTGTTAAAGAGATTGTCTTTACTCCATTGTATATTCTTGCCTCCTTTGTCAAAGATAAGGTGTCCATATGTGTGGATTTATCTCTGGGCTTTCTATTTTGTTCCATTGATCTATATGTCTGTCTTTGTGCCAGTACCATACTGTCTTGATGACTGTGGCTTTGTAGTAGAGCCTGAAGTCAGGCAAGTTGATTCCTCCAGTTCCATTCTTCTTTCTCAAGATTGCTTTGGCAATTCGAGGTTTTTGTATTTCCATACAAATCTTGAAATTATTTGTTCTAGTTCTGTGAAAATGTGGCTGGTAGCTTGATAGGGATTGCATTGAATTGGTAAATTGCTTTGGGTAGTATACTCATTTTCACTATATTGATTCTTCCAATCCATGAACATGGTATATTTCTCCATCTATTAGTGTCCTCTTTGATTTCTTTCATCAGTGTTTTATAGTTTTCTATATATAGGTCTTTAGTTTCTTTAGGTAGATATATTCCTAAGTATTTTATTCTTTTCGTTGCAATGGTGAATGGAATTGTTTCCTTAATTTCTTTTCTACTTTCTCATTATTCGTGTATGATTTCTGTGTTGATTTTATATCCTGCAACTTTACTATATTCATTGATTAGTTCTAGTAATTTTCTGGTGGAGTCTTTAGGGTTTTCCATGTAGAGGATCATGTCATCTGCAAACAGTGAGAGTTTTACTTCTTCTTTCCAATTTGGATTCCTTTTATTTCTTTTTCTGCTCTGATTGCTGTGGCCAAAACTTCCAGAACTATGTTGAATAGTAGCGGTGAAAGTGGACACCCTTGTCTTGTTCCTGACTTTAGGGAAATGCTTTCAATTTTCACCATTGAGGATAATGTTTGCTGTGGGTTTGTCATAGATAGCTTTTATTATGTTGAGGTATGTTCCTTCTATTCCTGCTTTCTGGAGAGTTTTTATCATAAATGGATGTTGAATTTTGTCAAAGGCCTTCTGCATCTATTGAGATAATCATATGGTTTTTATTTTCAATTTGTTAATGTGGTGAATTACATTGATTGATTTGCGGATATTGAAGAATCCTTGCATCCCTGGGATAAAGCCCACTTGGTCATGGTGTATAATCTTTTTAATGTGTTGTTGGATTCTGATTGCTAGAATTTTGTTGAGGATTTTTGCATCTATGTTCATCAGAGATATTGGCCTGTAGTTTTCTTTTTGTGACATCTTTGTCAGGTTTGGTTTTTAAATCCAACCAGTTTTCATAAGCATGTCTTCCCAATATATACACCTCTCCAAATGCCCTCTGCCTAGGTCTGGAATGTGGCCATCTTTGCATAACTCATCACATCCCATTCTCTCTCCCTCTCTGCAAGTCTCATTTCCTCCAGTCACTTAGTTCTGAAAACAACAGTTAGAACAAAACAAAGTATGCAGTCAGTTATTTCTCACCTTACTTCAGTGTTGGATTAGCTAACAGGGTGATTCTGTTTCCTTACAATTTTGCTCTTTCCTAATTTTCTTCCTTTTCTAATTATTCTTTAATATTCTTAGCACATAGTGATCTACCTTTATTTAAAATGTACAATTTGAGTTGAGACATGTATGTGTGCATACTAAGTCGCTTCAGTTGTGTCTGACTCTTTACAACCCTGTGGAATGCAGCCCACCAGGCTCCTCTGTCCATGGGATTCTCCAGGCAAGAATACTGGAGTGAGTTGCCATGCCCTCCCCAGAAGGATCTTCCTGACCCAGGGATCGAAGCATTGGCAGGCAGGTTCTATACCACTAGCGCCACCTGGGAAGCCCAGATATCTGTACACATTTGTGGAAATCATCACCATGATCAACATAATGAACATTTCCCCCTAAAGTCTTTTTATGCACCATTGTAATCTCTTCTTCTCACCCATCCACAACGCCTGCTGCCACCCTCTCTGGTCTGATCTGGTTTCAGACCCTACAGGTGAAGCTTAATGAGACTCACACTGCAACTATCCCCAAAGAAAAATTTCTTAAATTATCTTCTTAATATCATACCATCTCTTTATTCTGTGAATGACTAATTTTTGAACGATAATATTAGTTCTCATTTTTCCTTTGGAAAATATGCATCTTAATCTGTGTCAAAAAATTTATAGTACATGGATTAAATAGACATGGAAGATATGTTTTTTAGGAAGGCAATACATTATTGCAATAGAGGACAAGACTAATGCTATAGGGTGAGAGACTGAACTGTGTGGAAACAAAAGGCAGGAGCCTACCTAAACTTTTGAATCAACTAGGGGAAAAAGTTGGAGAGCATTAGGGCAGAGGTTGGTCAGTGTGATCAGCATAACTATGTTTGCTAATGGAATAAAGTTCCACTGGGACTAGGAGCCTGGGATGGTACTATTTTTCTTTCTTTCTTTCAAATTTTATTTTTATGAGTTGATTTACAATGTTGTGTTAGTTTCAGGTGTACAACAAAGTGAACCAGTTGTACATATACATATATACACTCTTCTAGATTCTTTTTCCATGTAGGTGATTACAGTGTTGAGTAGAATTCCCTGTGCCACAAAATTGATCCTTATTAGTTATCTGTTTTACGTACAGTAGTGTGTATATGTCAATCCTAGTCTTCTAATTTATACTCCTCACCTACCCCCTAGTAATCATAAGTTTATTTTCTACATCTATAACTCTATTTCTGTTTTGTAGATAAGTTCATTTTTACTCCATTTTTAGATTCCACATATAAGTGATATCATACAATATTTATCTTTCTCTGTCTGACTTTACACAGTATGATGATCTCTAGGTATATCCATGTTGCTGCAAATGGCATTATTTTGTTCTTTTGTTCTTTTTTTATGGCTGAACAATACTCCACTGTATATATGTTTGTTTACATATATATGTATATACACCATATATATATCCATTCCTCTGATAATGAACATTTAGGTTGCTTCCATGTCACGGCTGTTGTAAATAGTGCGGCAATGAACATTTGGTGTGTGTATCTTTTCAAATTATTGTTTTCTCTGGATATATGCCTAGGAGTGGTGTTGCTCGATCCTATGGTAGCTCTATTTTTAGTTTAGTTTTTTTTTAAGGAACCTCCACTCTCTACTCTATAATGGCTGTACTAGTTTACATTCCACCAACAGTGTAACAGCATTTCTTTCTCTTCCTACCCTCTCTATCATGTCTTGTTGTAGACATTTTGATGATGGTCATTCTGGCTGGTGTGTATTTCATTATAGTTTTGATTTGCTTTTCTCTAATAATTAGTGATGTTGAGCAACTTTTCATATGCTTTTTAGCCATTCAGATGTCTTTGGAGAAATGTTTACTTAGATCTTTTGCCAATTTTTTTGGTTGGGTCACTATTTTTTTTAACTGCATAAAGTTTGTATATTTAGATTAATCTCTTGTCAGTTACTTTTTGCAAATATTTTCTCCCATTCTGAAGGTTTTCTTTTTGTTTTGTTTATGGTTCTTTTTGTTTTGTTTAAGCTGTGATGTGCAAAAGCTTTTAAGTCCCATTTTAAAGGGATAGCTCCCAGGTCCTCCTTAGTCCTGGGGTTAACTAGCAAGAGGCTGGAAGAAGATTTACAGCTCAAAAGGAAAGGGCAAATGTTTACAATGGCAAGTTATCTAAAGAAAATGCTTTAAGAAAAGGGAGGCCAGGGGCCTACAGTTGGGTAGCAAACTGTCAGATGTCTAGCCAAGCGTAGTGGGGTGGAAGTTGCTCAGTCGTTCGTGTCTGAATCTTGCAACTCCATGAACTGTACCCACCCCCGCCACCCAGGCTCCTTTGTCCATGGAATTCTCCAGGCAAGAATGCTGGAGTAGGTAGCCATTCCCTTCTCCAGGGGATCTTCCTGACCCAGGAATCAAACCTGGGTTCCCACATTACAGGCAGATTCTTTATGATCCGAGCCACTGAGAAATATTAAGGATACTTTAGCGGCATCTGGCATCTTACCTGAGTGTGTCATTTCTATGTACCTTAGAATGCCTCAGTCAAAATGGCAAAGGTTGCTAAATACACTAATAAATAACTAATAAAGAGGAGATATAAGTGGCCAATAAGTTCAGTTCAGTTCAGTCACTCAGTCATGTCCAACTCTTTGTGACCACATGCACTTCAGCACTCCAGGCTTCCCGGTCCGTTGAAAACTCCCAGAGTTCACTCAGACTCATGTCCACCGAGTTGGTGTTGCCATCCAACCATCTCATCCTCTCTTGCCCCCTTCTCCTCCTGCCTTCAATCTTGCCCAGCAATAGGGTCTTTTCCAGGGAGTCAGTTCTTTGCATTAAGTGACCAAAGTATTGGAGTTTCAGCTTCAGCATCAGTCCTTCCAATGAATACCCAGGACTGATCTCCTTCAGAATGGACTGGTTGGATCTCCTTGCAGTCCAAGGGACTCTCAAGAGTCTTCTCCAACACCACAGTTCAAAAGCATCAATTCTTTGGCACTCACCTTTCTTTATAGTCCAACTCTCACATCCATACGTGACCACTGGAAAAAACATAGCTTTGACTAGACGGACCTTTGTTGGCAAAGTAAAGTGATGTCTCTGCTTTTCAATATGCTGTCTAGGTTGGTCATAACTTTCCTTCCAAGGAGCAAGCATCTTTTAGTTTTATGGCTGTAATCACCATCTGCAGTGATTTGGAGCCCCCTAAAAGAAAGTCTGTCACTGTTTCCATTGTTTCCCTATCTGTTTGCTATGGGACCAGAAGCCAAGATCTTAGTTTTCTGAATGCTGAGTTTTAAGCCAACTTTTACACTCCTCTTTCACTTTCATCAAGAGGCTCTTTAGTTCCTCTTCACTTTCTGCCATAGGGTGGTGTCATCAGCATATCTGAGGTTATTGATATTTTTCCCAGCAATCTTGACTCCAGCTTGTGCTTCTAGTGATTTTCTTTCTTCAATTTAAGTCTGAATTTTGCAATAAGGAGTTCATGATCTGAGCCACAGTCAGCCCCTGGTATTGTTTTCGCTGACTATATAGAGCTTCTTCATCTTTGGTTGCAAATAATATAATCAATCTGCTTTTGCTGTTGACTATCTGGTGATGTCCATGTGTAGAGTCTTCTCTTGTGTTGTTGGAAGAGGGTGTTTGCTATGACCAGTGCATTCTCTTGGCAAATCTCTATTAGCCCTGCTTCATTTTGTACTCCAAGGCTAAATTTGCCTGTTACTCCAGGTATCTCTTGGCTAATAGTTTCATAAAAAATTCTTAGCTTCACTAGTGATCAAGGAATTGACAAAAAACCCTGACTGAAAATACCATTTCACTTATAGTCGTAGAAAAATGTCTTAAAATCTGAAAACACCATATGCTTCAGAACATGCCAGTGGGGGACAGAGAGGATGAGACAAATTGAGAAAGTAGCATTGATATATATACATTATCATGTATAAAATAGATAGCTTGTGGGAAGCTGCTATATAACACAGAAAGCCCAGCCTGGCACTCTGGTGACCTAGACAGTAGGATGTGAGAGTAGGGAAGGAGGCTCAAGAGGGAAGGGGTGTGTGTGTGTGTGTATATGTGTGTGTGTGTGTGCAATTATGACTGATTTTCATTGTTATACGGCAGAAACCAACACAACATTGTAAACACTGTAAAGCAATTTTCCTCCAATTAAAAAATTTAAAAGAATTATAAACTATCATGCCACAGCTGGTAGGAACAAAACCTATAAAAAAGACTTTGGGAGAGTAATTTGGAGTCTTGAAAAGCTAAAGAAAGTATTCCCAAGAAGCACTCGATCTATTTCTATAGATATGAATAAGGAAATGTGTACTCATGCAAATAGTCATAGAAACACTATCTGTAATAGTAGGAAAAAAGGAAAAATAACCTAACAGCTTAAACATTAATCATAGTGAAGAAGATAAGTAATTTTATATTCAAATACTAAACAGGAAAGTAATTTCATATTCAAAGACTAAACAGGAATAAAAATAATTGATCTAAGAAAGCTGTATCAAAATGGTTAAATCTTCCAATCACTACACTAAGTGAAAGTGAGCTTCAGAAGAATATACACAGAATGATACAGTTTAGACAAATGTTGCAAATGGAACATAACAAATTATTTACAGAGACGCATAAGGCAGGCATGTAAATAATAAACTCTAAAATCAGGAAACAATACATTTATACAAAAAGAAATAGATGGATTTCAGGAGGTATATTTAGGGAGTATCACGAGTATGCTGCTGACTGGTAGGTACACGAATGTTGCTTTATACCTCCTGATTTGACTGGAATACTTCCTAATGAATTAGCATTAAGAAAGGTGTGTGTGTGAAATCATTATTTATGTGTATATATGATATCATTTAGAAGTAAAATGAAATAAAATGAATGATTTTTGATATCTGTCAAAATATCAATCATTTATAGTTTATAATTGAACTTTCAGTAAACATGAATTGGATTTTAATTTGATAATGTTTGCATCTTAAGTGGAAAAATAGGCAACTTTAGAGTATCAAAAAACATTCTCAAAAAGAAAATTAATAAAAAATGAATCTGCTGTTGACTTTCCAAACAAAAATTAAGGGAGGGGGTCAAAACTCTAAGTTCCATAGGACAAAGGTGTTCTTAGGAAAATTCTTGATGCTAGGACATGAAAATAACATAAATAACAAAAAAATGTTCTTGATAGCCCATGGAAAATGTAATCAGTGTTACTTATAGATTTAACATTGTACATTGAGACTGCAATGTTATATTAAGTTGATTAAACAGAATATTTTTCCCCTAGTGAGAATGCTGAAGTTTTTCATGAAGATGTTATACTTCTGCCTAGATGGGTACTTTTATCATTAGAGGTTAACATGGAGCCTGGAGCACAGAATGGTTGTTTAGTTTGCCCAGCTGGCAAATCCTGCTAGTGACAGAGCTAGGATTTGAACTCCGTGACACAGTGAGTAGTTGACTGGGCATTTGCAAAGTGAGGCTCTGTCATTTTCTTCCACTGAAGAATATTTCTAAAACCAGGGAGAAAAGTTGACATTGACTCTTCAACAAAATTCTTTTTTTATGTGAAGGGCATTAAAACAATAACACTTCAACGAGTAACCCGTTTTCCAATATAATAGCTTTTCTATTTTTTTCTTTAGTCTTTTGTTCTTTTCTTCCCCCTACTGTGGAACTTGATTGGAAAAAATCTCAGTTTGGTAGTCTGCTCTCAAAAGAATACCTGCTAAAGGCAAGGAACTTTTAAAAGAATAAATCCTTTTGTTCCCTGTCTGACAAAATATAGAAATATGGTACAATGAAACCCCTCAAATGAATACTCGGCAAAGAGGGAAAAGAAATCTGTTAAAAGGTAATAGCTATTTGAATTTTTTCCAAGATAAATCACATACATTTCACTTAAAGTGGAACTCTTTTACAGGAGTTGTTGGAAGACAGATTGAGCAATACTGAAAGTAATTGGAAACTTCCTGCAACATACAGGCAGTTCATGAAAAACACAGTCAATGAATCATATCTCTAAGTCTCTGTATACATGATTAATCCAGTCTGTCCTTCACAGGAGGCAGTTTGAGAAAATAATTCAGAATAAAATTATATTTTATTTAAATAAACTGCAGGTGTTGCTTGTTAAATATTTAGAGAAAATATAACCATATAAGCAAAGAAGAAAAATAGAAAACTTTCCAAATTTGATCCCCAAAGATAACTATACTAATATCTCCATGTATGTTCTTTTCATTTTGCATATATTGTGCACACAGACATAAAAAGAACAAGATAAAATCATAGTATATTTCAGCTATAATTATTATTTACATTTTATTAAAACTCATGTTTCCACCTAATTGTACATGGTGCATAGCAATAACAATTTTACCATAAGATGACTGGTAACAACTAAATACTATGTTCTTGTACTACATATCTAATTCTAAATAAATGGATAATGATATGCTATCATTATCCATTCAGCTAAGATGAACAATTACAAATTATAGCTAATCATTTAGTTTTCATTGTGATATAGCATATATTTTAATATTTTAAAGAAACCACAAAACAGTAACTGCAACCATTATATAAGCCTAAGACCTAATGAACATTTATCCTAGGGATACAATATTTGATTAACAATTGAAATTAATACAATTAAACCAATGCCAGTTTAACAGATTAACAAAACATAAGGAAAATCATATGCTCAATTTAATAGATAAAGAAAAGGCATTTGCCAACATCTAGAATCCATGCTTGATAAATCTTTTAGCAAAGAGCAGTTATATATAACTTCCTCAAGCTGATAAAGTGTATTAGTTTCCTGGGGCTGCCAGAACAAAGTACCACAAGCTGGGTGCCTTAAACAACAGAAATTTATTGTGTTACTTCTGGAGGCTAGAAGTATGAAATCAAGGCATCAGCAGGATTGGTTCCTTCCCAGGGCTGTCAGGGAAAAACTGTTCATGCTTCTCTTGTAAGCTTCTGGTAGCTTCAGGCATTCCTCCACTTGTAGATGGTATTCTCCCTGTGTTCACACCATCTCCCCTCTGTGCATGTCTGTCTTTGTGTTTATACCAGGCATCTAATCTGAAAAAGCAGTAAAACTGTCTTTATTGTAAGATAACATGATCATCCACATTGAAATTCAATGGAACCTATGAAAATACTATCAAAACTAATAAGCATGCTTGACAAGGCTGGAGGATATAAGACTAATATAAAAAAATCAATTGTATTTAAATATACCAGCCACAAACAATTGGAAATAAAAATTAGGCAATCACTGCCATTCACAATAGCTTTAAAAAATCTAAAATACTTAGGACTAAATCTGACAAAGTGTGCTTATGACCCAAACAGTGTAAACCAAAAAGCATTGTTGAAGAAAACCTAAGTAAAAAGAAAGTTATACTGTTATTCATTGAACAAAAAAATTGAATAGAGGTAAGATCTCAATCTCTTCAAATTTGATATATATAGTCAATTCAGTCCTAATCAAAATCCCATGAGGCGCTCCTGTAGTAATTGAAAAGCTAATTTTAAAATTCATAACAAAAGGCAAAGGAACTAGAATAGCCAGCACAATCTTTTGAAGTAAGAAAATTGATATAATACCAGTATTATCTGATTTCAGCCAGTGTTTCTTCTTTTTTCTTTTCCGTTTTTTGGGGGATACATTTCATATATCTTGAATTTGTCCAACAGCTCAATGACTTGCTGATCATTTTTTATATATGTCTTTCATTTTGGATTAAATTATTTATGTCTTCATGTTTATTTTATCTTCTGTGATATCTAATCTGAAGTTCAGATCTGAATTCCACTCAGTGTTTTTTTCATCTATAGCTTTCATCTCTAGAGGTTTTATTTGAGTCTCTTTTCTAATTCTTATGACTATATTGTTCAATATTTTTATTAGCTTTTAAACGTATGGACTATATTTTAATAATTGTTTCATGTCCTCTGTTGCTAATTCTAGCAGCTATGTCAGTTCTGGATTTTTTTAATTAGTTGATTCTTACTTGTCATGTGGTTCATATTTTCCTGCTTCTTTGCTGACTGGAATCCCATACATTATGAATTTTATCTTTTGGTGGTTGGGTATTTTTATATTCCTATAAATATAATTGAGCTTTGGTCTTAAATGTAGTTAAATCAGTTGGAAATGGTTTGATCCTTTCAGTTTTTTATTTTAAAACATGGTAGGATGAGAGCAGGGTTTAGACTAGAGCCAGTTTTGTCTTAATGATGATTCCAGATGCTTTATCCGATGCCCTGTGAGTTGTGATGACTTTTTTTTTTTTTCCAGTTTGGTTGGTCCTGTGGGAACATCTACTACTGTTTCCTCAACTCGTTTTAGGTTGTTTTTCTTGGTTTTTGGTAGTTTACCCACTTCCTGTGCTGATGAGTATTGTGTGCTCATGGAAGACCCACTCCAGATCTTTGTAATTCTTTCTGTTCAGTTGTTTTCTCTGCGGTTCATTGTCCTGGTCTTGGATTCTCAACTCAAGAAGTTCATCCTTTTCACAAGGGTTTTTTTGGTCTATGTCATAATCTAGAAACTGTTAATGCAATGAACTGTGACAGTCACTGGGCCACCTGTCTCTCAAGAATCAATGACCTTTGTTGTCTAGTGTTCAGTGTCTTGAAAATAATTTCGCATACTTCATCTATTTCTTTTGTTATTTAAGATACAGTAAATCATATCCCCATTCACACACCTTGCCTTGAAGCAGAAGTGATCCTTTATTATTTCAGAAGTGAATAATATTTTTCCATTAACTTACTAACGAAGTTGAATTCTTTTTAGTTGCCAGATATTCTAGGGTAAAGAATCAAATCCAGTGACTTGCTGGCTGACAATAGGTTATTTGAGATTTAAAAGTAGTAAGCTAAAATCTGTATACAAACAGTTGAAATTGGGCTATGCCAACAAAAAGTGACTTTTGAGATTTTGAAAATGCTGTTAATAGTTCTTGTGTTAATCTTGGACTTCAGAGTAAAAGATTAAAAACTAGAGATATTTTGGTCATTGTTTGTTTATTCAAATTTCACCCTAAACTTTTTAAACAACTCTTTAGGATATACTCTTATGATAAAATCTTCAGAGAAATATATACGTGTGTGTGTATACATGTATATATTTATGTACATAAATGCACATACGTGTATATATAATGTTCATAAGTGCACATAAATATGTGTATATATAATATGTACATATACAAATATTATTTGTGAGCATATTTTGGATCAAAACTTTTAGCTAAGAAAGTGCTAATGTCAGCTGAGATGTGTGTTTGTTTAGAAGAAATCACTAATTTGCTTCCTTGCTGCTTTTGTCTTTCATCAGCAAAAGAACATTTGGGGACATATGCACACTAAATATAAAATAGGACTGATTTTTAACAACTTCAAAGACAGCATATGGCTGTTTCTTTCTTGTTCTTAGTAATGGGGAGTCAGACATTTGCATATATAACTAGATAACCCATAGAACTCACCCTGAAAATTTAATTTAAATTAAATTTGAAAATTTAATTTAAAAATTATGTTTGAAAGATATTTTATGGAGTAAGTACTACATATGAAACATTGTTCTCAACACCAATATTCAGAAGTATATAAATGACAGTCTCTGCTTTTGAGCAGTTTAAGTTTTGGAGAGGAGGAAGTGTTTGAATCATCTACTGAGTAACATGTAGTAACTGATTTGGTAGAACAGGAAAGAGTTCTGCAGTCTGGGAGGAAGTCCAAGAAGGAAATGATTTGAGAGTTCATTCTTTCAAAGCACAGACAAAGGGAACAGTAGGAGATTGGCATACAGAAGTTTTCTAAGACAGAGGACTCTATGTATAACACCCTTTACTTGAGTGTCTTTGGGAACTAGTCATGTTTATTTTTCTGAGAGCTCTTTAAAAATGATTTTTAAAAACATTTTTCATATTCAAAATTTTAGATTAGTACTATATAACTCCTACCTATGTTTCCAATCCATTATCCATATTGTAGGTAGGATATGTTTGTGAACACTGCAGTCTATACATGTCAATTGTCTGCTTAAATGTCTGTAATAGCTATTCTCCCAATCCCATCAGGAAAAAGCCCCAAGTGTTTAAAGTGTGGTCCAAGTTCCTTCATGTTCTAGTCAATTATTGTCACTTTATTTCAATGTCATGTCACCTTCCTCATTGAGTATTTGGACCAGCCATATTTATTTCTAAGGCTTTCTAAAACTTTTAGGTTTTAGGCTTTCTTTGGCCAGTAAACATTCCTATGCTACTTGGAATCTTTCCCTGGCATTGATGCTTACATCAGCAAGTCTACAGAGATTCCTGTGTGCTGGAAACATGATTTTCTCATCCTACAACTCTAAACTTCTGTCATCAGTTCTTAAAAGAAATATGCACCTGCTCGGAGACGGGCCAACCCTGGATTCCTCCAACTCAGTTTCCAGATCTTTACTTAACAAAGTGGAGGAGAGTGCTGGCCTCCACACATACCTCCCAACATTTTCTGCCTTCAACCTTCCCCACTGCTCTCACTGTGCATTTGACTCATGTTGGTGTTGGTCAGAGATGTTAGTCACCACAAGAATTCCAGGCCTCCAGGTCATTGCTTACTCCCTTCTGCTTATTTTCTAGATCCCATCTCTTTTCAAGGACATTCCTTCAGCAAATCTCCCCACTATCAAACTAACCACTGATTTTTCTTTATTACTGAGTATATCTCATCTGCCATCAAGCTTGACCACATTTATCCCTATAACTGCTTCCCAGTTAACTGTTCCCCTCTACATCAACTCTCCCTCCAAAAAACCTGCCTCGCATTCTTCCTTTCACATCTTATTTTGTTCCCACCTCTTCACTAACCCCAACCTTTTCTAAGTTACCATGATCTCCATTTTGCTACATTCAATGATCAACCCTCATATCAAACTACATTGACTTTTTGGCAAAAGTGGAAGTGTTAGTCACTCAGTTGTGTCTGACTCTTTGTGACCCACGGACTGTAGCCCACCAGCCTCCTCTGTCCATGGAATTCTCCAGACAAGAATACTGGAGTGGATTGTTATTCCCTTCTCCAGCGGGTCTTCCTGACCCAGGGATCGAACCCAGGTCTCCTGCATTGCAGGTAGATTCTTCACCATCTGAGCTACCAGAGAAGACACCCAACCTCTTAGTAGAATGTATTAAAACTGTCTTTTCGTCTCTTTGAAACATGGTCTTCTTGGCTTTTAGAAAAATTTGCTTTGCCTGTTTTCCTCCCATATCATCAGTCTGTTCATCAATCTCCTCCACAGGATGTTTTTCATTTTTCATTTCTAAGAGTAGTAACAGAAACATTCCAGAATTAGTCCTTTGTTCTCCCTTCTGCTTTATATGTATTTCAATCTGTTGGTGATCTCACTCTTACAGATCGAAATTCACAGCTCCATTTGCCCGAGACTACTTGACTCCTTGTTTCCTCCCTTGCCTCATTTCCAGTATTTTTCTTGACCTCTCTCTTTCTCTCTACTAGATTCCATGTTGGTGCTTGAGGTCTGTTAGGAATACTTTGACTTTTGGAACTCGGCATTTGCTGTTCTTTCTACCTGGAATGTCTTTCCCTCAGATATCTTTAGGACTCTTTCCCTCACCTCCTTTAAATACTTGCTTAAATATAACAACCTCACTGAAACGTTTCCTAAGCAATGTTTTTAAAATTGCCCATTATTCTGGCACTGACTAAACACTGTCCCTGGTTTATTTTATCCATAACATATATCACCTAATTTATTATATGTTTAATTTCTGTGTCTACTCAATAGAATGTAAAGTCTATAGGAAAAAAAAATCTTTTTTGTTCAGTGATCTCTCTCCACTGCTTAGGAAAGTTTACAGTGAATGGTGGGTATTTACAAATACTTGCTGAATAAATAAATTAATGAATAAAGCTCTTGTTAAGTTGACATCTTTATTTTCCTTTAGCAGTCAGTATAGTTATCACTTTTTCCAGTAAGTTTTACCTACTTAGGTCTCATCATGATGTGCTTTCCTTATATTAAGAATTATTGTGCTACATGCATTGTTACTGCTTTTCTAATTATCTCTCTTTCTCCCTTAACCTGAATTGTAAACTAAAAGAGGTGAGGGGATAGTCTTATTTGTTGACCATATTTTATGAAGTATTTAGAAGAGATTGACAGGTATTCCACTCAACACAATTTTGATGCATGTCTTGTGACTGCTTTAAAAGGTATAGGAAAAATAAGTTCAAAAGTCTTTGAAATAATTTGTAATTGTGTAACTTTTCACAAACTATTTGCTGTTGTCGTTGTCAACACTAGTACTTAAAAGATGGGACATTTTGTATCGCCTATTTTCCTGACCTTTCCCAGCAGACATTACAAAAGCCAGATCTCACATCTTACAGCACAGTGGGAAGAACCTCTCCCTCTGGTCATGTGCAAAGTTTGAGTGGGAACAGAGCTGTTGTGAATTCTGCAGGGAGGCCTACGGAGGCCAGGCTGAAGCCTGTTGCCATAGGGGAGATGGGCCCAGCCACCTTTATGGCCTCATCCACTAAGCAAGTAGCCAAAACCTGAGCAGCAGGTGGAGCTGAGTCAATCCAGGGAGGCACATGAACTGAGGCCAGTACAGAAGTGTGCAAATGTTAAGCATTCATACTCTTTGTCAATGTTATGCATAGGATAAGGAGACGTACATACATACATACATACCCATAGACAAAGGATAACTGTAGGGATAAAGGATTAGGCTTCTTTGTCAAGAGTATTTAAACTGAAAATAAGCATGCAAGAGAAGTTGCTGTTTACATTTATGAATACTTAAATGATTGCTCTGCCAGTCTATACATTTCCTAATGTATAGCCCTGGAAATAAAGTTCAGTTCAGTTTCGTCGCTCAGTCATGTCTGACTCTTTGCGACCCCATGAATCGCAGCACGCCAGGCCTCCCTGTCCATCACCAACTCCCGGACTTCACTCAGACTCATGTCCATCAAGTCCGTGATGCCATCCAGCCATCTCATCCTCTGTCGTCCCCTTCTCCTCCTGCCCCCAGTCCCTCCCAGCATCAGAGTCTTTTCCAATGATTCAACACTTCTCATGAGGTGGCCAAAGTACTGGAGTTTCAGCTTTAGCATCATTCCTTCCAAAGAAATCCCAGGGTCGATCTCTTTCAGAATGGACTGGTTGGATCTCCTTGCAGTCCAAGGGACTCTCAAGAGTCTTCTCCAACACCACAGTTCAAAAGCATCAATTCTTCGGTGCTCAGCATTCTTCACAGTCCAACTCTCACATCCATACATGGAGACTTTATTGATGTCTCTTTTTAATACTTGACAGTGTAGCCCACTCTTGAGGTTGGGATATAATATCCTGAAAATATCAATTAAGTCTAATTGTTCTGTTGTATCACTTAAGTTCTCTGTTGCCTTACTGATTGATTTCTCTGTCCGTAAGATCTGCCAGTTGATAGGAGTGAAGTGTTAAAGTCCCCTACTTTTATTGTATTCCTGTCAATTTCTCCCTTTATGTCTGTTAGTATTTGTTGTATGTATTTGGTTGCTCCTCATTAAGTGCATATGTGTTGGTGAGTGTAAAATCCTCTTCTTGTATTGATCCATTGATCATTATAGAGTGTTTTTGTTGTTCAGTCGCTCAGTTATGTCCAACTCGTTGCAACTACATGGACTGCAGCACATCGTGCTTCCCTGTCCTTCACCATCTCCCAGATCTTGCTCAAACTCATATCCATTGAGTCAGTGATGCACAGAGTTCTTTTCCTCACTTTGGTTTAAAATTTCTTTTTAATTGGAGGATAATTGCTTTACAACGTTGTGTTGGTTTCTGCCATACAACAATGTGAATCAGCCACAAGTATACATATATCTCCTCCCTCTTGAACTGCCCACTCCTCTAGGTCATCAAAGAGCATCTGGCTGAACTAAGACAGAGATCTTAAACCAGATTTTGCAACTCTCAGTACTTGTAAGAGACAAAGTATTTATTAGATTATTGAATGTTTTTCTCTTCACTATGTAAAAAGTAGAAATCCCTCAGCCTTTTTTATTCAGTTCACGATTCTTTAACCGTAAACTTGTAAACCATTAGAAGTAGTATAGTCAATTAAAAACAAACAAACAAACTTGTGAAGCATTTTTAAACATTACTCTTGACCTGGAATAAAACAATTTTAATTGAAGAGTTGTCTTCATAAATAGTGTTATTCCGAAAGAAGTTTATAGGTTCTAAATATAGTTGGAGGTAGGCAATCTCTGTGCATAGAAGCTCTCTCTTGACCCTGAGTGCTGTTCTCATGAATCTGAAACAATTTGAAACAGCAAGAGTTATCAGTTCATAAACTGTGGTGTTCTCTTTGTTTTTGGAAGCACATAATTTTTCTAAATGCTAATAATTGTCATTTAACAATAATTTTATGAAAACAAACCTAAAAAGCTATGAGAAAGTGTTTTGGCATTTCATGTAATGTTGCTCTTTTCTACTTACTAAGATAAAACTGAACGTATTATAATGATATATTTAAATCTAAAACAAGCTATCCTAGATTCTGTGTTGTATATAATAGAGAATAAATAGGAGTATTTTTCATTTTAAATTAAGCAAAATGCTCTAAGTTTTTGATGCCTCTTTGTAGTAGGTGGACATTTTTGTCATCATAGCTTTGGGAGCTCCACCAATTTCCTTTATAATTCCCTTATGCTATAATGAGAATAGCATCACAAATGAAAGATTTTTGGTCAGGGAAATTTTATGGCATGTTAAAGATATTTGAAGAGTGTGTGTGTGTGTGTGTGTGTGTGTGTGTAGGCTTTATTTGCATCTTTTACTTCCATTAACATTTTTAATTACTATAGAGTATGATGTTTTTTCTGCCATTGTTTTAGTATTCTTGAGGAAAATGAAAACTATTGGAGAAACAGAAAGTATTCATTGAGACCTGATATATCCTGATTTTGATTTGTGCCACTTGTTTTGGTGGAAAGAAAACATATATCTAGAAATGAATTCATATGAAATAAATTGTAATGTGTCAGGAATTGTGCTACATGGATTATTTAATGTTGAAGCAAGCTGTAAAGTATTTGAGCCTGTTGTATTTGAAAATGCAGAACACGTCTTGGAGAGGTTACTTTATATAGTCAAAGCCACACAGTTACTAACTAGCATAGCCTGGAGTCCATCACCTTTCTCTTTTGCACTTTCTGCCACACCATCAGGCTGTCACATGTAACTGGAGAGATGAAACTGAAGTTGAGTACAGTGTGAGTAGGCAAGATTTTTTGTGTTCAAACTTGACTTTCAAGGGTGGATAAAGTGAGATAAAGAAATAAGCATTCAGAACTGAGGAAGAAAGTCAGCAAATACACAGAGATTGAGGGGACTGACAGAGCAGGGAGAGATCTGTTTGAGTAGAACATATACAAGGAAGTTGGGTTAAAGTGATATCAAGTTGTAAAGAGTGCTGAAACTGAGTTAAGGCAGGTCTCTGTAACCAGGCAGAATGGTTCACTTATGATATGTGTGTTATAGAGCCAAGGTTGTTTACATCAGAGAAATAACATGGTGGAAGTGACATTATAGACTTGAGGAAGGAGGACTGAAATAAAAAGGATGGAAGTAGATGAGTTAATATGTTTTTAGTATTAATAAACCTGATATTAAGGATTCTTTTGAACTTAATTATTTACTTCTGAGCATATCTATAGTCTCAACACAAATACATAATATACATTTATATGTATAATTTTGATAATCAAATATTTATTAAGCACTCATTATGCATCAGGCACTAATTGGATTTTTAAGATATAGCAACAAACAAAATAAAGTCCTAGTCTTCCAAAAACATATTCTAGTGGATAATTCATACAATCTGTTCAGTTCAGTTCAGTTGTTCAGTAATGTCTGACTCTTTGCAACCCCATGGACTGCAGCATGCCAGGCTTCCCTGTCCAATACCAACTCTTGGAGCTTGCTCAAACTTATGTCCATCGAGTTGGTGATGCCATCCAACTATCTCATCCTCTGAGATGAGATTAATTCATACAATAAATAAATACAAAAGATGTCAAATGTGGTAAGTTTTATGAAGAAAATTAATTTAAATTTCTGTAGATTTATTATAGTCTCCATAATTCAGGAATCTGGACCCTATTTTTCTGGTTTCTCAGCTCAGTGTCTCACAAAGCTATGACCAAGGGGTGAACTGGGCATGAATTCTTATCTGAGCTTCAGGGTCTTCTTCCAAGTTCACTCCAGTTTTGACAGAATTCACTTCTGTGCTGCTCTAAGAACTCATGACAGCTTGTTTCCTCAAGGCCAACAGGCATTTCTCTTTGATCTGCAGATTATCTTTTAATAAGCCCATCTGATTAGATCAGGCCAATTTAAGATGATTTCCTGTTTGATTCCCTGGTGGCTCAGACGGTAAAGAATCTGACTGCATTGTAGGAGACTGGGTTCAATTTCTGGATCAGGAAGATCCCCTGGAGAAGAGAATGGCTACCCACTCCAGTATTCTTGCCTGGAGAATTCCATGGACAGAGAAGCCTGGTGGGCTACAGTCCGTGGGGTCGCAAAAAAATTGGACAAGGGTGAGCAACAAACACTACTAACGTAAATTCAACGGATTGGAGACCTTAGTTACATCCGTAAAATCTTTGCCATGTTAAATTGGTTAGAAGCAAGCTGCAGTTTCTGCCCACACATGGGAGAGGGGATTACATAAAGGATCAGTTCATTTCAGTTGCTCAGTTGTGTTCAACTCTGCAACCCCATGGACTGCAGCACACTAGGCCTCCCTGTCCATCACCAACTCTTGGAGTTTACTCAAATTCATGTCCATTGAGTCAGTGATGCCATCCAACCATCTCATCCTCTGTCATCCCCTTCTGCTCCTGCCTTCAATCTTATCCAGCAACAGGATCCTTTCAGATGAGTCAGTTCTTCGCATCAGATGGCCAAAGTATTAAAGTGTCAGCTTCAGCATCAGTCCTTCCAATGAATATTCAGGACTGATATCCTTTAGGATTGACTGGTTTGATCTCCTTGCAGTCCAAGGGACTCTCAAGAGTCTTCTCCAATACCACAGTTCAAAAGCATCAATTCTTCAGTATTCAGCTTTCTTTATGGTCCAACTCTTTTATCCTTATGTGACTACTAGAAAAACCATAGCCTTGACTAGATGGACCTTTGTTGGCAAAGTAATGTCTCTGCCTTTTAACATGCTATCTATGTTGGTCATAGCTTTTCTTCTAGGGGAGCGTGAATAACTGGGGCCATCTTAGAATCCCAACTACCACAGTATGGTAGTACCAACTACACTACTATCACTATGACTTAGAGGTAATTTAAGAGAGAAAAAATAATAATCTGTTTGTATTTTAATGTCACATATTATAACCAGCAAGATAGTAATAATATCTCCATAAATATTTAGTAACACAATGATAAATTAAAGTTTTATTATTTTTGCATCATAACTGAAAGGAGACTTTTGTGACCATTCATTATTAAGGTAATTTTAATATAATCTATAGAAGTAATCTTCAAACACTTGACCTAATTCAGAACTGGAGCTTTGAGAAAGAGTCCCTCTATAAATGTGGACATACTTGAATACTTTCATGATGTGAAGAATGAGAAATATTAAAAGATTTTCCCATCATTTGGACTTTTGTGATATTCTAACATCGATCTTTGTCAGTCAAGAGTACTTATGCCACACTTGTGTTTTAGATTGTGTAATACAAAAATGTCTAATGCTATCAAACAATATTTTCCTGAACTTAAGATTGTTTTATTTAAATCTTTTAGTAAATATAAAAATAATCAAGAGAAATGAAAGCATCACACTGGATTTCATTGAAAACTATTAATAATTTATTAAACATTAAATATTGTTTAATGTTTATCATTAAGCAAAACTATTGATGGGCATAGAAACCTTTCCATGCTTGAATAATGTTTTATTTTGAAATATTTATTCCTTAGAGTTTACCAATTTATGTGCCTAGATAAATATATTCAAGTTAACATCCAAAAATTTAAAATGTAGTTATTTTCAGGGTAAACTTAATTGTATTAAATTTTTAATATTGTTATTAACTGAGTCCACTCAGTAAATAATGAGTCCAGTCTACAAATTATAACTTCAGCTTCTATTTTGCCTTTTTATATCCAATATAAGCTATAGTATAAATTCTTTCAATGAGACAAAATAGAAGTTACATCATTTAATTGTCCTTTAACTTGGAAATTTCCTGAGCAGGGGCAAAGGATGAGAATATTGACCAGAGAAACTGCCATTGGTTGTAACATTGCCCACTATTCAAGCACTGTCATAAAGTAAATACCAACTGAAAGGTTATACATAATTAGAAATATAACCTTTCCTCAGTTAAACCAGAACTTATTCCTGTGCCAAGTCCTTGGTATGTTCATATTATTGTGATTGGAATGGTTCTAAGCGGTTGAACATTCTCTGTTCATCAAGGATTCTTTTTCTCACCTAAAATTTACAAGATTTTAAAAGTTGTATTGATCTAAAAGCACTTTCTTTGCAGCCCATGTTGCTTTCTCTCTAAGCGTTATTGCCCACTAATTGCTCTTGAATTGATAGCCATTACAAGTAACTCCCACTGTGGTCAATTATCAGACAGTATAATTTAGAACAGTGGGGACTCTCTGTTAATATGATTCTTTGATCCACTCAAAAATATGAAGATTTTAAGGATGACATCTAATACATGTGAATTTCATTTTGTAGGCAAAAAAAAAAAAAAAAAGCCCAATTTAAATTCCAGCAATTGTGAGGTCCATCATACTAGAAAGGACAAGTGCAACAAAGCATTTAGCATACAGAAAGAGACACCATATTTTATTATACTTTGTCAAGGCAATGCAGTCTAGTAGATACTTTTCCTAGAGCTTTCTGGCACCCTACAGAGTCATGACATTATTTAGTATGACATGAAGCATGCACAAAGGGCTACTAAAAAATCCCTGACCTCACAGACTTGCTCTCATAATATATAGAATCATGAGTTAAACCTTGGTAATTCTTGTTAAAATTTAAGTATAATTTCAGCAAAGGGTAGCAAGTCATACCTTAGGGCAATTGATGTCAAACTATTTGTCAGATTATGATAGTGGATGCTGAGAGGGGTTTTTGTCTCCTAGTAGAAAAGATACGTCAGCACTGTCTTTACTCGTTTTCCACCTTCCTCCTTTTGCTACCAATGGAGAAGGGCATGGCAATCCACTCCAATATCCTTACCTGGAGAATCCCACAGACAGAGGAGCCTGGCAGGCTACAGTCCATAGGGTCGCACAGAGTCAGACACAACTGAGAGACTAACACTCTACACACTACCACTGCATATGACGGTAATTGTGTATAACACAAAAAATCAAGTATAACCTATGGCTAGCATATGAATTGCCTCATTATTCCTCAAGAAGAGAG
This sequence comes from Ovis aries, assembly GCF_016772045.2. Lineage (NCBI taxonomy): Eukaryota > Metazoa > Chordata > Mammalia > Artiodactyla > Bovidae > Ovis > Ovis aries. The sequence goes on along the minus strand of NC_056071.1, from coordinate 51,503,640 downwards.
GATCAGGAAGAAGCCTGCATAGGCCCTAGAAGTGTAGTCCATTTGAGTAGATATTCCAGTGTCTTAGAATCCAGAGCATCGCCTAGACTAGGTAAAAGGCTCAAAGTGGGCACATCCCGTTGCCCCCATTGACTCCTCATCCAGTGGGGAGAAGCTTGGTCAGAGTAAAGTGAGAACTGGAAACTCTAAAGACAGGGTCCAGGACAGGGGTCCTATTTTCCTAAGTCTGCAGTAGAACTATGCTCCTTGTTGATTTTTTTTAATGTTCTGCTGATTTATACAAATTTCCCTTAATTTCCTAATTTAGTTTTTACTAAGAAGTATATTTTAACAGCTAGTATTTTTCTTTTTTCAATATAAGAAAATTATTTTCTTACCAATGTTGTATATATCTATATTTGATAACTGTATATATACAGCATCAAGACAATATTTTCTGAGTGTATATATTTTAAAATGAAACCTATGAGTTTCACATGATAGTATTATATACCTTTTGATGAGTATTTCATAAAATATATATATATATTAAGTCTATTCACAGTATTCAGAAACTAATGCCATAAACCGTAATGAAATTAATTGAGCAAATATAACTTCAAGTATCATTTAGTGGTTGTGGTTGTCTGTCAATAGAGTAATACTTAATTTTTGTTATTGTAGTGGTTTGCAAATATATTTAATTTTTTGAAATTTCTTCAATATACTATTAAGATTCTAAGTTCTTTTGAAAGAACTTAGAATCATGAAATAGCCTATTAGAAACCATTGCTTTTTAAAAATTATTTTTGCAATAGAATGGGTTGGGAATCAAGATTTGTTAGATTACATTTCAACTCTTTCAATAATTAGTTATATAACATTTACCTTTTATACCTGGTCTCTTCATGTGTTAAACTGTTAAGACCTAGTACTATCTAGTCCTCTTTCAGCTCTAATATTCTGTGATAATTATTTGCAAGATAAGGAAAGAATTCCCTTCTAGTTAAACTATGTACATTTGTGATATTTTACATAGATTTTGCCTGTATGAAGCATTAACATTTATAATAAAAGATATGTTTCCCAAAATATTCCTTTCAATAGTAATCTTCTTAACCTGTGTTCTCTGTGGACTGTACTTAGGGGAGTACATATGTCTTGGTAGATAATAGACTCAATACATTTTTGTTGAATGAATGAACTCTGCTGCTGCTGCTGCTGCTAAGTCACTTCAGTCGTGTCAGACTCTGTGCGACCCCATAGACGGCAGCCCACCAGGCTCCCCTATCCCTGGGATTCTCCAGGCAAGAACACTGGAGTGGGTTGCCATTTCCTTCTCCAATGCATGAAAGTGAAAAGTGAAAGTGAAGTTGCTCAGTCGTGTCTGACTCTTCGCGACCCTATGGACTGCGGCCCACCAGGCTCCTCCGTCCATGGGATTTTCCAGGCAGGAGTGCTGGAGTGGGGTGCCATTGCCTCTACAGTTCATAAATCTTTATATATCTTATCTGCTTTAATCATTTGGGAAAAAATCGTTTGAACTGTATGCATTCACTTAGGCAGTACATTCCCTAAGGTGACAGGGTATAGTTTCCTTATTCTGTCAAAGAGGAAAATGTTTGGGCCTTCCTAGGATGTTGTCAAGTGAGGAAATGCCAGGGAGCAAGAAGCAGTCAGAAATGCTTAAAAGACCCTGAGTCACCAAAACAAAAGATAGAACCCAATATGGAAGATAAATTGTTCTTCTCAGCTTATTGGAATACAAATTCAAGATACATATTTAAATAAAATTATTAAATGGTGGGAGGTGCATTTTTGTTTTATGATTTCTATCTTAGATAGCAGATAATTTCTATCTTAGAACTGGTAATTTCTTTCATCAGCTTAAAAGATTCGTGTGCTTGGTATCATTATATACTGATGTATATGAACATAATGAAATGTTTATTCTGGGTTTTCATATTCTGGCACTATAAACTGAAAGCATATATAAACTATTGTTTTTTGGGGGTCCAAGTATTTATTGAGCCATTTGTTCTGATAGACTTATTGTCTGTTGATTCCACTTCTCACATCCTTCTCTAGGAAACATGTCTAATTCAGGTCCATTTTAGAAAACAAGACATAGGATGGATAGGGTCAAGAATTTGGTTTTAGCATAAGGAAAGTCATGAACTTTTATTGATTTCTGAGACAATTTGAGAAATTTAGGTTATTTTGAAAATGTTAGAGATTTAGGTCTCCGAGATCCATTGTAGACTGAACTTGAACATCAAAGTATCTTCAAACTTGTCTAGCTGCCTCCAAGTTGCATGTAAGCCACACTGGTCCCTTGAGTCCTAAACAGACACATGGTTTCTGAATATTGAGAATCTCGAGTCCTTAGGCATTACCTTGAAGGTAAAAGTTCTTGATTAAATTACAGTTATTTTTTAGGAAATGTCATAAATGTTAAGTAATCACTTTCCTTTTTTTTTTTTTTTGCTTACACAAAAAAATGGAAAATATATTTCTTAAAATCATCTTTTCATTCCTTTCTCTAATGAGGTAGGGTATAAGAATTACCATAAAGTTGAAAAAAAAGCGGGGGATACATTCAAAATCCATTTATAGGTAAATCCATATGTGTGGGATGAGATGTCTTCAGCGACCTGGATCTCAAACATAAAAATGAAGCAAAACATCCCCTCCCCCCCGCAAAAAAAGCGAAACACCCATAAATCTTCTAAATGACAAGTCTGTCTTCAATCCTAAGACAACATGCAGTCAAAAAGTTTGAAATCAGAACATAAATGAGAAAGTTTCCAGGAGATTGTTGTCAAACTAAGAATATTGATGTCGTTATTGTTCTTCAGTCACTCAGTTGTGTCTGACTCTTTGTGACCCCTGGACTGCAGCACACCAGGCTTCCTGTCCTTCACCATCTCCTGCAACATACTCAAACTCATGTCCATTGAGTCAGTGATGCCATCCAAACATCTTGTCCTCTGTCATCCTCTTCTCCTCCTGCCTTCAATCTTTCCCAGCATCAGAGTCTTTTCCAATGAGTCAGTTCTTTGCATCAGGTGGCCAAAGTATTAGAGCTTCAGTTTCAGCATCAATCCTTCCAATGAATATTCAGGCTTAATTTCCTTTAGGATTGACTGGTTTGAACTCCTTGCTGTACGACGGACTCTGAAGAGTCTTCTCTAACACCAGAGTTCAAAAGCATCAATTCTTTTGTGCTCAGCTTCCTTTATGGTTCAACTCTCACATCCACACAAGACTACTGGAAAAAACATAGCTTTGACTAGATGGACCTTTGTCAGCAGAGTATTATCTCTGCTTTTTATTACGCTGCCTAGCCTTGTCATAGCTTTTTTTCCCAAGGCACAAGCATCATTTAATTTCATGGCTGCAGTCACCATCTGCAGTGATTTCATAGCCCCCCCAAAATAAAGTCTGTCACTTATTTTTGACTTACTAAAATAAAACAAAGCCTAGGTAATTTTTTAAAAATTTTGTCTAATAAGCATCTAATAAAATAAGAGGATGGTGATTGCCTTCCTCTCAGTAACAATAAACAATAAAGTTTCCATTGTTTCCCCATCTATTTGCCATGAAGTGATGGGACCGGATGCCATGATCTTAGTTTTCTGAATGTTGAGTTTTAAGCCAGTGTTTCACTTTCCTCTTTCACCTTCATCAAGAGGCTCTTTAGTTCCTCTTTGCTTTCTGACATAAGGGTAGTGTCATTTGTATATCTGAGGATACTGATATTTCTCCCAGAAATCTTGATTCCAGCTTGTGTTTCATCCAGCCTGGCGTTTTGCATAATGTACTCTACATGTAAGTTAAATAATCAGGGTGGCAATACACAGCCTTGACGTACTCCTTTCCCAGTTTGGAACCAGTTCATTGTTCATATCAGTTTCTTACTATTGCTTCTTGATCTGCATACAGGTTTCTCAGGAGGCAGGTAAAGTGTTCTGGTATTCCCATCTCTTTAAGAATTTTCAACAGTTTGTTGTGATCCACAAAGTAAAAGGATTCAACATACTCAGTGAAGCAGAAATATGTTTTTCTGTAATTTTCTTGATTTATTTATGATTCAACAAATGTTGGCAATTTGATCTCTGGTTCCTCTGCCTTTGAACATCTGGGATTTCTCAGTTCATGTACTTTTGAAGTCTAGCTTGGAGAATTTTGAGCATTAACTTGCTAGCATATGAAATGAGTGCAAATGTGCAGTAGTTTGAACATTCTTTGGCATTGTCCTTCTTTCGGAGTGGAAAGAAAACTGACCTTTACCAGTCCTATGGCCACTGCTGAGTTTTCCAAATTTGCTGGTATATTGAGTGAAGCACTTCCACAACATTATCTTTTAGGATTTGAAATAGCTCAACTGGAATTCCATCACCTCCACTAGCTTTCTTCGTAGTGATGCTTCCTAAGGCCCACTTGACCTGGCACTCCAGGTTGTCTGCCTATAAGTGAGTGATCACATCATCATGGTTATCTGGGTCATTAAGATCTTTTTTGTATAGTTCTTCTGTTTATTCTTGCCATCTCTTCTTAATATCCTGCTTCTGTTAGGTCCATACCATTTCTGTCCTTTATCAAGCCCATCTTTGCATGCAATGTTCCCTTGGTATCTCTAATTTTCTTGAAGAGATCTCTAGTCTTTCCCATTCTACTGTTTTCCTATATTTCTTTGCATTGATCACTTAGGAAAGCTTTCTTATCTCTCCTTGTTATTCTTTAGAACTCTGCATTCAGATGGATATATTTTTTCCTTTTCTTCTTTGCCTTTCAGTTCTCCTCTTTTCACAGCTTTTATAAAACCTCCTTAGATAACCATTTTTCCTTTTTGCATATCTTTTTATTGGAGAAGGTTTTGATCACTGCCTCCTAAAAAATCTTACCAAACCTCCATCCATATTTCTTCTGGCACTCTGTCTATCATATCTAATCCCTTGAATTTATTTGTCATTTCCACTGTAAAATTGTAAGGAATTTGATTTAGGTTATATCTGAATGGCCTAGTGGTTTTCCCTACTTTCTTCAATTTAAGTCTGCATTTGGTAATAAGGAGTTCATGATCTGAGCCACACTCAGTTCCCAGTCTTGTTTTTGCTGACTGTATAAAGCTTCTCCATCTTCAGCTACAAAAATTCCAATCAGTCTTATTTTGTTATTGACCATCTGTTATGTAGAGTCGCCTCTTGCATTGTTGGAGAGGGTCTTTTCTATGACTAGGGTGTTCTCTTGGCAAAACTCTTCTAGCCTTTGCCCTACTTCATTTTGTACTCCAAGGCTAAACTTGTCTTTACTTCTGGTATCTCTTGAGTTTCTGCTTTTGCATTCCAGTTCCCTATGATGAAAAGTGAAAGTCATTCAGTCCTATGCAATGCTTTGTGGCCCAATGGACTGTAGCCCATGGAATTCTCTAGGCCAGAATACTGGAGTGGGTGGCCGATCCCAACCCAGGGATTGAACCCAGGTCTCCCGCATTGCAGGCGAATTATTTACCAGCTGAGCCAAAAGGGAAAAGGTTATCTTTTTTTGGTGTTTGTTGTTCTAGAGACTTCCCTGGTGGCTCAGAGGATAAAGCATCTGCCTACAATGTGGGAGACCTGGGTTCAATCCCTGGGCGGAAGATCTCCTGGAGAAGGAAATGGCAACCCACTCCAGTATTCTTGCCTGGAAAATCCCATGGACAGAGGAGCCTGATAGGCTACAGTTCATGGGGTCACAAAGAGTCGGACATGGCTGAGCGACTTCACTTTCACTAGAGGGTCTGGTAGGTCTTATAGACCCATTCAACTTCTGCTGCTTCATCATTAGTGGTTGGGGTATAGAGTTGGATTACTCTGGTGTTGAATTGTTTGACTTGGTAATGAGCAGAGCTCATCCTGTTGTTCTTGAGATTTCACCCAAGCACTGCATTTTGAATTCTTTTGTTGTCTATGAGGGCTACTCCGTTTTTTCTAAGGGATTCTTGCCCACAGTAGAGGATATAATGGTCATCTGAATAAAATTTACCCATTGCTGTCCATTTTAGTTCACTGATTCCTAAAATGTTGATGTTCACTCTTGCCATCTCCTGTTTGACCACTTCCAATTTGCCTTGATTCATGGACCTAACACCCCAGGTTCCTATGCAATATTGTTCTTTACAGAATCAAACTTTTCTTTGATCACCAGACACTCCACACCTCGGCATTGTTTTTGCTTTGACTCAGGTTCTTCATTCCTCTGGAGCTATTTCTCTACTCTTTCCAGCAGCATATTGTCACCTACCGACCTAGGGAATTCCTCTTTCAGTGTTACATCTTTTTGTCTTTTCATACTGTTCATGGGGTTCTTAAGGCAAGAATACTGAAGTGGTTTGCCATTCACTTCTCCAGTATACCATGTTTTGCCAGAACTCCCCACCATGACCCATCTATCTAGGGTGGCCCTATGTGGCATGGCTCATAGTTTCACTGAGTTAGACAAGTCTGTGATCCTTGTGATCATTTTGATTAGTTTCCTGTGACTGTGGTTTGCATTCTGTTGGGCCCCTGATGGATGAGGATAGGAGGCACTGGCTGTGGGTAAAACTGGGCCTAGCTCTGGTGAGCAAGGCCATGCTCAGCAAATTTTTAATCCTGTTGTCTGCTGGTGGGTGGGGCTGTGTTCTCTCCCTGTAGTTTGGCCTGAGGCCCAACTATGGTTGGGGTAATGGCAGTAATGGCGACCTCCTTCAAAAGCACTTACACCAGCATGCTGTGCTCCCAGACTATTGCAGTCACTGTCCCGACCCTGCAGAAGGCCACTGTTGACCCACACTTCCGCCAGCAACTCCTGAACTCTCACAGAGAAGTCTGGCTCAGTCTTTTGTGGAGTCACTGCTCCTTTTTCCTGGATTCTGGTGCACACAAGGTTTTGTTGTGCCCTCCAAGAGTCTGTTTCCCCAGTCCTGTGGAAGTTGAATATTAGGCTTACTAAAATAAAACAAAGCCTAGGTAATTAAAAAAAATTGTCTAATAAGTATCTAATAAAATACTCTAAGAGGATGGTGATTGCCTTCCTCTCAGTAACAAACAGAAAGCTAAAAGTTTAAATTGCAGCAAAAAGAATTTGTGTAAGTCATAAAACTATTTTTTCTAACTTGTATTATAAAGTACTGGGAAGATTAAGCAAGAGTAATTTTTGAAATTTCTAGCTTTTTGCTAGAAGAAAAAATTCTAATGCATCACTTTTGGTTTTAAGGAAGAGTGGAGACTGGTAAGCTTTTTGAGATTTGTAATCTGTAATGAGAGCCATCTATATAAATTATTTTATACTTTTTCGTAAAATTTCAAGACCAAGATTTATCAAGTGTTCATTTGCTTTAGTACAGTCACTGGTTACTGATCATTTTTAGAGTTTATTTTCTTTTATTCTGCTATCACTTTTCAGGATAAAGTATATGGAAAGTATAGAAGATGGAATATGAAAGACAATGTGTCTGTTCCAGGAAAACGTTTACCATTCTCTGCATTGACACATGCCTTTAGAGAATAATTTAGGCTGTTTTCATTTTAATAGATAAGAGGAAAGGGCTTAATGCAGCAAATATATGAGTTAGACATAAAACGCCTTTTAGTTCCTATTTTGCTACCCAAACATAAACCCATTATGAGGTGTTCCCTTCCACCACTATCTTCACTTTGTTTTCTAAATACCCCAGAGGGAAAAAAATACAAATAATTTAAACTATTGAAAACATAAAATTCAACTGTACATGAAATAAGCTACAAAAATATACCACATATGTTGTGATTCCATAAACATTCAGTGGAAACGTGAACTAAAAACTTTAGAAAAGTTTCACTAGCTTATGTACTTGTCCCTATAAATATTTTAGTAACAGTATATCATTCAGAAAATGAAGATCATGGCATCTGGTCCCATCACTTCATGGCAGATAGATGGGGAAACAGTGGAAACAGTGTCAGACTTTATTTTCTGGGGCTCCAAAATCACTGCAGATGGTGACTGCAGCCATGAAATTAAAAGACGCTTACTCCTTGGAAGACAAGTTATGACCAACCTAGATAGCATATTGAAAGGCAGAGACATTCCTTTGCCAACAAAGGTCTGTCTAGTCAAGGCTATCGTTTTCCAGTGGTCATGTATGTATGTGAGAGTTGGACTGTGAAGAAAGCTGAGCACCGAAGAACTGATGCTTTTGCACTGTGGTGTTGGAAAAGACTCTTGAGAGTCCCTTGGACTGCAAGGAGATCCAACCAGTCCATTCTGAAGGAGATCAGCCCTGGGATTTCTTTGGAAGGAATGATGCTAAAGCTGAAACTCTAGTACTTTGGCCACCTCATGAGTTGACTCATTGGAAAAGACTCTGATGCTGGGAGGGATTGGGGGCAGGAGGAGAAGAGGATGACAGAGGATGAGATGGCTGGATGGCATCACTGACTCGATGGACGTGAAGCTGAGTGGACTCTGGGAGATGGTGATGGACAGGGAGGTGGTGATGGATAGGGAGGCCTGGTGTGCTATGACTCATGGGGTTGCAAAGAGTTGGGCACAACTTAGCGACTGAACTGAACTGATATCATACTGAAAGAAGAAGATTGGCAAAACAAAATGAGATGTTGAAAGACATTTGAAGAGAACATTATTTGCTCTCCTGTGGTGTGTGTGCGCATCAGAGGTAAAAGGAGAAGGAAGCAGAGGTATGATAAATAAACTTCTCAGGTATTTGTTTACCTTAAGCCTAGGGGAAACCATGTGTTGTGGATGATAGAACAAACACTATTAGTCATTTCTACCAACTAGGCTGGTGGGAACTGCATGCAGCTATATAATAGCCCTTATTAGAAGGGGTTACATTGAAATGAAAAGTCAGAATTAGAAAATGTGAAGTAGCAATCGAAGATTGATTATTCATAGTTCCCTTAGACATTTGTAGCAGAGAGAGTTGGGAAACTCAGAGATAGGAAACAAATGAAGAATCAAATAGAAAGAAAAGATAGAATGCTTCAAAAAAAAATTACCCTATTCTGTCTTAGAAGCAACTAAATAAGAAGCTGAGGATATACTGGATAGAATAGGGACTGGGTATTGTATTTATGGACTTTATTTCAAAAGTGAGCTTTAATTCAATGGATGCAGTGACTATCTTGAAAGAAGAGTGGAAAGCAAGCCTGCAACGGATGTGAGGTTGCCATGTTCTATCCTGTTTATGCAGCTAAAAGAGCAATTTTGCCCTAAAGTTGGAATAATTTTTATAGCTTTCAGTGAATCTTTATACATAAAATATGTGAAAATATAAAAGCAAAATGGGAGTTACAGGAAGGTCATCTTGAAAAGAAAGCATAATGAGACTCACACATTGCTTGCAAGTTGACAACACTGCCTTAACAAAGTTTGATTTCGAGTTACTTTATCTTGCCCTTGGATGACCTGTTCAGCAGGAAGTCGAGAAAAAAAAAATTACAGTGGGAACAAATTATGTTTCTTTTCCTTTCCACTAAAAAGAACATTATAGTATATATTCTACTATTAAAAGTAAATTAAACCATTCTGAATTATTAAAGTAATATGAGGTTGAAACATAATAGTATAAAAATGGGGCTTAGTATTAGCAGATAGCTCTCACCTTAAAGAGCAGCCCTTAGTTCTGCATTTCCCTTCTTTGTGCTTGCACTTGCTTATCTTTTCCCAAGAGAATAAACTCACTGGGTTTAATATACATTAAAGAGTTGTTTGTTCGCTCTTAAAGGGGTATAATTTTTCAGTATGATCACTCATCCAGCATTTATTGTCTCTTCTTAAATTTCTTTATTTGGCACTATTATTATGGAAAGGCATTCAGCTAGGCTTCAATTATAGATTTACAAAGCAAACCAGAAACTCTATCCTAAACGCATTTAGAAGCAGCTATAATTAAAGCCTTCCTATGGTAGCAGTCATTGGGAGTATACTTTAATTATTGTTATCCTGAGGAAAAGGCAGCCTTTAATTCTAACTATGGGATTCTGGGAAGGCTTAGGAGCAGGGCTGATGTTGTCACTGATTCACAAAAGATGAGTTGAATGTAGATAGTGGAAAAACTAAAAAGTAAGCCAAGAGAAATCTTATTAGCAAATATTGAGAAATAAGAAAATTCACAGACTTGGTTAATTTTCTCAGTTCAAGAAATATTTACTTTCTTGATCTCATGCACAAGGAATGGTTAGAAATTGGAAATTTGTAATTCAAGGTATATTTCAGATATTCAGCTGGTACGCACTGATACAGATGTCCTGGGTGTTAAAATATTGAAATGCTGTGATTTCATTTGATAAATAGTCACAGGCCTAGCTCTTCAAATATGCCATTCTACTCTGTCCAGCCTGGGACCTTTTTCGAGATTCTGTGTATCCCTCAGAATCGAATAGTGAAGGCAAAAACTTGCCTGGCATAGCAGAGGATTTCAAAGAGCTTGGTTCAGATTAAAGATGTTTAGGATCAATTTTTAGCAGCTAGTAAATTTACCATAGCAGTTATTATATATTGTGAGTTTACCCCTGCATATATAGAATGGACAATATATCTGAAAAGAAAGATCAAAAGCATATTGGGAAAAGCCTTGTCTATAGTGCTCAAAATTCAGGGGAGGTTTATTTGTTGTTTATGAGAAGTAGGTGAAATGATCAAATATTGTAATTATTACTTTTTTCTAAATGTATCTCTAATGTCAAAATAGTGTACAGATTTGATATTTGATATAAGTGTTCAGACTGGCTAGAGGAAAATTATGTATACAAATAGAACAAGTGAAATCACATGAATACTATCTCACGTTTGAAATCTATTCTTGTTCCTTTTGTATCTAAATTATATTATTTCTAATTCTTTTAAGTAGAACTTGTTTTCACATTACTTCTAAATTTATCTAAAACATGGGGATATCAAATTTCTTTTATGGAAAGATAGCTGGGAAGAGTGGGTTCAAGGTCAACAAATTTATGTCAGCATGTACAAGGGCTTCCCAGGTAATACTAGTGGTAAAGAATTTGCCTGCCAATGCAGAAGCCTTAAGAGATGCAAGTTCTGTCCCTGGGTCTGGAAGATCCCCTGGAGGAGGGCATGGCAACCCACTCCAGTATTCTTGCCGGGCAAATCCCATGGACAGAGGAGCATGGCGAGCTATAGTCCAAAGGGTCGTGAAAAGTCGGACACTGCTTAGCATGCATGCTCGCACCATGTCTAAGTTCATTTGCACTCTCTAGGGTTATAGAAGGACCGAAACAGAAACCTGTCTTTTCCTTTACTAACAGATCCATGTCCAGTATCCAAGATTTTACCAGCTAAAATTCTAACTGAGGCCCATCCTTTGTAAAGATTCCCACCATTTCTAAGATTTTGTGCTTCTTGAAGAATTACTTTTCACAGTTCATGAACTACAGTAAGCTAAGACAGCATTAATTTCATTTCATTGCTTTATTTCACATTACTATACCCTCTATTGCCCACAATTAAGCTACGTTACTTGAAATTATAATTCACTTTGTGATTATACCTTTGCAGACACAGCCCTTACTCCCTTCTTTTAACAGGCCATCTGGGAGTTATTTGCCTACCTTCAGCAACTACCTGCAACTGTTAGAACAGCGATCAGCTTTGCTTTAAGCCAGTGATTGACAGGCCTTTGGAGAATAACTCCTGCCCAGTCTATTTCATACTTATTATGTCTTCCAAGTTAGGCTGATTAATTTAGGAGCTGACTCTGCCATCCGTGAGATGAACAAATCTCAGAGTGATGCTATGTTGACATTTTGAAAGTAAAATGCACGCTGCAAAAGAGCACTGCCAGGGCAATTTTGGCTAGCCAGCTGGATTCCCAGATCCTTCACAAGATAGTGAGAGTTTGTGATACTATGTCAGTAAATTTAACTAAGTCTATGGTCTTATATGTCTAGGAACAGGATTTTATCGTTGTACCCCCATGCCAAATACCTTGGTGAATACTTCCTGGTGAGCAACGTATTAGCCTCTTGAATGATATTCTTGAGAAGTATCTTGGTCAGGCCAGTTGTTTTCAAGCTGTATTCTATGAAACTCTAGAACTTCACTGTCCAATATTACAGCTTCCAGTCTTACATAAATATTGAACGATTAAAATGTGGCTAGAGAAATTATGAAACAGAATTTTTAATTTTATATAAAGTTTTAATTTTGTTTGAATTTTAATATATATTAATTTAAATTAAAAGTTAAAAAAAGATAGTCAATTAAGTTTGAAAAACATGGTTAGAACAACAATGGGTTTGTAAATATACTTTCTCAACTCTAATTTTCTTGAAATATTTGTACAGATCACATATTTGCATTAAATCAAGCATCTGAACTAAGATGAACAGGAAGTAAAAAATGCACATTAAATGTGAAAGCTTACTAGAAAAAAATGTAAAATATATCATTAATGTTTATGTTAATGATATAGAAAAATTATTTTTCATTTATTAAATGATTCCATTTGCTTCATCATTTCATTTATTTACAGTTCATTCATGATATTTATATTAAATAAAATATAGTTATAAAATTAATTTCAACTCTAACTTTACTTTTTAAGGAGGTGGTTCCAAGGAGATTTAAAATAACACATTTGGCTCAAATTATGCTTTCACTAGACAGAGCTGTTTTAGGATACGGAGTGTGTGCAGACACCAGGCCCACAGTGCCATCCTTCCCACATCAGACTTCCCTTAAACAAGTGTGTCTCTTCTCTTATACGTTTGTGTTTTACAGTTGAGCTTTCATCAGTTTAATCCCAAGAAAGCACTGTTTTTGAAAATAATGTCTAGAAATCTCATTTTAGACCAGAATAAGGTTTAATAAAATAGTATGATGCTGTTTGGTTTTTGTTTCCTTCAGTTTGAATATTATATGCCTAGATACAGATCTTTTTTTTATATTTATCATGCTTGGTACTTTCTGGATGCATGGTCTGTCTCTAAGTTAAGAAAAGTTTTGTCCATTCTTCAATTTGTCCAATACTTCAATTATTCCTTTAACTCTGTCTCTCTTCTCTTTCTGGTATTCCAACCTTGTGTATGTTACATATTGTATGATTTTCCCACAGTCCTTGAATGGTCTGTTCTGTTTTTGTCATTGTCTTTCTGTTTACATTTTAGTTTGGGAAATTTCTATTGATTTATCTTCAAGATCAGATCACTGATTCTTCTGCATATTGTTTTCAGATTTCAACATAGCATCACCCTGAGATTTGTTATATATTCACTCTTTAGGTATGTGTATCATTTTATTGCATTCCAATTAACAGATATTATGTCTCCTTTCATGGATGCTAATTAAATTAAATCTTAATTGACTACCTTTTTCCTCATATAGTAGAATTTAAGAAAAGCTAATATTCATATCTCTATATTTTAACAAATCATAAACTATTAGTTGATGCCATTGGAATTACAAAGAAGGATCAAATAGAATTTAAGCCCCAGTGAGGCTTATCACGTATATAGAGAGATGAAGCTGATCTTCTAGAAACAACTGAAAAAAATTATCTACCAGTGAAATTTGGAGAGTAAAGAATGGCTTCTAAAGACACGACATTGTGTGAAATGGTGTACTTCAGAGTCTAGATAAGCATGCAGTTCATGTGACCAAGACAGAAAATGAAAGCATTTGATTAAATTGTCTTACTTTATAAATGAAAAAAAAAAAAAGTTGACAGACAATTTATAGTTACCAGTGTAACTGAGAAGAGCTTCTAAATTCTCTAAAAGTTTATTGATTTGTTAAATTATTTAGGATTAAAAAATTAATTCATCATTGATATATCACCTGCATGCATAGTAGCATTTTCAGATGGTTTTTCTCAGCTAAATGAACACAATTTAGGGGTATCATTCAGTACTAAACATTCAGTGGTGACTCCAGCCAATAATGGAAGTTCAAGTTACAGCCCCAGTCTTCATCAAGCTGAATGACATCACTCTGAAGTGTGTGATACCAACTCTGAAAATGAACACAATTTCTTACATGTGTACTTCCAAACAATAGCCATCAGCAAATAATAGTTCCTAAATGATATTTACAATATTTTTTTCTCTCTGGCATTAGCATAGCCTGTTAATTTTGTGTGTGTGTGGGAAATTTCAAAATTTCAAATAGCATTTAAATACTAGGAATCTTTTTAATGGAAGATATGTTTGAGATATTTATTTTATGCTATTGTAATAAAGTAATAAAATATGTAACATTTAAAATCTCTGCAGTAATTATCTTTAATTTCTTTTAAAATTTATATTTATGGATTGGAACAAACTTCCTGTAACCCTAAGACAAGCATTAATAGATGAATTTAAATATGGGGAGTTTTATGTTATGTCCTAGTATGAAAATACAATTTATCAAACCTTACCTTTTACTACTTGATAATATGCAACTTCTGCTCATTTATAGCTCCTCTTCTTATAGTCTTGTTCTGAAAAGACAGTATAAAAGAGTCATTAAAAATGTAGACTGTGACTTCTACGTATAAATCTGAATTATAAGTCTTATTAGCCATTCACTCTGGTAAAGGCTTTTAATATTTATGTATGCAGTTTCTTCTTAGCACAATGGGGAATCCTACTTACCTCACAGGGTTTTAAAAAAATTAAAGTAATAAGTTTATTTTTTTGCTTAATATTTTTAAACTATTCACTATGTGCCAAATCCTGTTGTAGATTCTGGACATAAAGCAATGAAGAAAATATAGACAAAAATCCCTGCACTTGTCAAGATAAAATTCTAGTGAGTAGAGATACATAATAAATATGTAGCATTAGAGATGGTAATAAATGCTCTAAAGTAGAATAAGGCAAGGTAAAAGTATTGAGAGTAAATGGAATTATTATATCAGATGCAATTATCATGGAAGATATCTCAGGAGGTGATATTTGGAGAGAAGTTGAGACCCAATCAAATGAAACTAGCCAAGTGGTTGTAATATGAAGAGCTTTTTTTTTTTCTTTTTTTCTTTTTTTTTTTCCAGAGAGCCCAGGAAGTGAATACAAAGATCCTAAAGCAGGCATGTGCTTGACATGTTTAAGGAGTAGCAAGGAGGCAAACCTGTCTGGGTCAAAGTCTGCAAAAGGAGAGTGGCCAGTGAGTAGATGAGAGTGGTACCTGGAGGTGGGGTGCCGGAAAGGGGTGTCCCAGGCCTTGTGAAGCCACACTAAGGATTTTGGATTGTATTCTGAATCAGGAAGAAAAGCCATTTGTTTTGTGTAGAACAGTAATATGGTGTACCTTGTGATTTTAAGGAATTATTCCTCTGGCTTCCTATGGAAGAAGACCCTATCAGAGAGTAAGGGAGGGTGTGCTAGGACTGACTGGATGACTGTAGCAATTGTCCAAGAGGCACATGGTTGTGGGTTAGAGGAGACTACTGGCATATATGTTGAAAGTAGAGCCCAGAGATGTGTAGATAGATAGCTCTCCCAAATTTTTACCTGAGCACCTGTAACAATGGTGCTTTGCAGGTGGTACTAGTGTGAAAGAATCCACCTGCTGATAAAGGAAACACAAGAAATGTGAGTTCAATCCCTGGGTCAGGGGATCCCCTGGAGTAGGAACTGGCAGCCCATTCCGGTATTCTTGCCTGGATAATCCCATGGACAGAGGGATCTAGCCGGCTATAGTCCATAGTGTTGCAAAAAGTCAGACATGACTGAAGCATCTTAGCATGCAAACATGCTGTAAGAATAAATTTGACAAATTTTGAAGTGAGAGAGAGGAAAACAAAGGGTAGGACTTCAGATGGGGAGGGGCATGGTTTGGGTATAGCTAAGGATATAACCTGTTTCATGCAAAGAGTGCAGTATGTATAGCTCTCCTTTCTATTACCAATGTAATCTCTGCCTGTGTACCTCTAACTTTGCCCTTGCACTTTGTCATTCCAAATTCTTCCTTTCGTTCACAAGTCAGTGTGAAACTTATCTCTAATCTCACCCCAATAATCTTTCCCTTCTTTCAAATCTTAAATATAGTAACCTGCATAGATTTTCTCATGCAGTTCTGTGTCGCTTTATATTTTTCTATCATTCTATGAGCCATAGCATCGTGTGTGCAGGGTACGTGCGCAAAGGCATCACCTCTCATATCGCTAAAACTTTCAGATGACTTTGTGCCAGACACACCAAAAAATAATATCTTCTGCAGAACACGGGACTAGGTGTTGTGAAATATTCATTAAATAATTTTCTTTCCCTTTGACAACACGTGTAGAAATTTAGGTGTTGTGTGTCCCTATTACAGGCTCAAATGTCTACCAAACAAGATTCTAAGTTCTATAAGAAAAGGGTGATCTTTTGGGGAATGTGTTTGTTAAATATTTGTGATATATGTTCTCATGTATTAGCTGTTTATTGTCTCTTCTACTCTAGATGTGCGCTCATTAGAATTCATACACTTGAAGACCTTCACATTTTCTCACTCCCATCCATCCATCCATAATGTCTCTTTCCCAGACTCCTTGCCTTCCATCTTATAATCTTTCTCTTTTAGGCTTCTGGCCAAGTGACCAGTCCATTTGCTGCTATTAGGGCTACTCTTATAACCAGCTGTTTCAGCACCAGAGAATAGGCTTTGTGTGCAAGCAACTTGCTGGTAATGAACAGGAAGGGGAGCTTGAAAGAGGGACATAGAAAAGGAGAGAAAACTATTTGAGTACATCATTCAGTTGGTTCCCACTGAGGGTGACTGGATCTCAGCACCACTCGAGGCCCTCAGTGGATGGGCATTACATCTCTGCCTGAGGGACGTAAGTGAGGGACCATTTGTACTGGCTCAGTTAAGCCCCCCCCATTTCTCAGGGGTTAACCTAGGGAGCACAAACACCTCCAGCTTTGTTTCACACATGGGCTAGAATGTTTGAGCTCCTGTGTCCTGTATGGTGGTGGCAAAGATGCCCCAGGGCAGAAAGCAAGAGATACAGTCATCTGAGCTCAGACTAAGTGATGTTAGGTTGCATTTATGTACAACGGGGTGCTCTACCAATGGGTAAAGCAAAAAAGATGAGCCTGAAGGATGCAAGAGGCATGAAGAATATTCTACACATGAAAATACATTTTCAATGATAAAGACGTGGTTCTCTCATTAAAAGAGTTCACTGACCAGTGTTCCTGAGTCATAAAATAGATTTTATATGTTTTCCTGTGTATGGTTTATTTTCAATTTTTAACAAGTTTTTCTTGGTTTGTAAAATTAGTGTTTCTGTTATCAGTGTTTTGATGAGGCAACTATCTCCTAAAGCTCACTTCCTAGTGTTTTGTTGATTATCTAGATGGCTTATGAAGAAGTGGATTAAGGTTTTAAAAGTATAATTACTGTAGTTGACATTGTGTTCTCTGTGTCTTCCAGCTGGAATAGTCTGTGTCAGCAATTTGAAATCACCAAGGCTCCATTTACTTTGAAGGAATATAATTGGCTGCATAGCTTGGTAATTTTAGAGGAAACGAGAAGAGATCCATGACTTTACTCTTTATACTGCATTCATTTTCCCCAAAGGACTCGGCCCATCTTTCCAATGTCTAAATTCCATAATTTAAATTCTTCTCTGAAGTCTAGGCTTTTTACCCTCTATTAAAATGCAAATAATACATTCTTTATACCTTAATGCATTGGTGTATTAGATCCTCACCTGAAATCAGATTTTGATGTTGATAGTTAAGAATGACAGAGTGAATGGGAAGATACTTGTATCAAAAGATATGAGTTGGCCCCAATGATGGAAAATGTCTGCATCTTAATGTTTTCTATAGTTTTCTTTGAAAGAAGGAAGTGTTTCCTCAGCTGAACACAAGTTAGAATAAATTGCCCTTAAGAGGGTGGAGGAAAATGGGAAAAATCTGATGCAGTTTAGAAATGTACCTGAACAAACAGAGGTAAGGAGAAAGATCCAATTCTTTCCTTGCTAATGTATCTTCCGAAAAGAATTGAGTGTGTTACTGAGCAGCAGATTTAAATAGAAGGCATGTTTGGAATAAGGAGCAACAATGCTGAGCATTTGTCAGCCTAAGGCTAGATAACATGGGTTCCCTTTCAGACTGGAATTGTCTTTCTGAACTGAATCAAATACACGAAGAATCCACCACAGGTACGGCAAAACCAATACAATATTGTAAAGTAATTAACCTCGAATTAAAATAAATAAATTTATATTAAAAAAACCAAATATACGAAGAAGAGGGCAAGTCTATTCTTGTTTATAATTTTAAAGAGTTTCACAGATGGTCCAATAAACTGGTATTTTGAATAAAGCTGCTAAGTCTTACAATGAACATTTCCTCAATGAGAGTTTTGATACGTAACTCTTCTCATAAACATTGGCATTGTTTGGAAACAGAACACAGCTTTGCATCTTGTTAACTTGAATACTTTACCCAGCTTCTGAGAACCTCATTTTCTTTATCTGTAAAATGGAACAAAAAGAACTCTGTTTTAAAGTTATTGTAATATATTTTAACAACTTTTATTATACGTTTTCAAAATAGTAACAGGAGTTTTACAAAATATTAGCACATTTGTGGGCTTCCCTTGTGGCTCAGGGGGTAAAGAATTGCAGTGCGGGAGGCCTGGGTTTGATCCCTGGGTTGGGAAGATCCCCTGGAGAAGGAAATGGCAACCCACTCCAGTATTCCAGCCTAGAGAATTCCATGGACTTTATAGTCCATGGGTTTACAAAGACTTGGATATGACAGCGACTTTCACTTCGCTTCTGCACATTTATAGCAGTACAGAAAATGAAATTTTAGCTCAATAACTACTGTAGTATACTTGAATGTCAGTGTTAATATCAGATAAATCAAAGGAATCAAAATATATTTTACCAAGTTTATCTAAACTGATTAACATGGCTCATCATATTCTCTTAAGACCTGAGTGCTATCTGAAAATGTTTCAGATAATATCTTTTTTTTTCTCTAATATATTAAAAGATCATATCTTGATCTTCTGGGAAAGTTACGAATTCCCTCGCTCTCACACTGATTTATTTTGTTTTCAATTTTTACTTGTTCGGAATCTGGCTCTAAAATTCAGTCATTTCTGTAGTATTCCTATTCAGTAGAAAAGCATTTCCTGACTTGAGGTTAACATGAATGAACAGTATTCCAGGGCTCCCTTACCAGGACTGTTGTGGGATCATCTCGCTGGTCAGAACTTTGCTTTAGTCCCTTTTACCCTTTTCCATGCGTGCTGCTCTCTTTGGATGGCTAAACTCCAATTATTATCTTGTTCTTTTCATAAAAGTTTTTGGTAATTTGACCTGTTTTCTAGGCTTTGTGTTCATTGTTTGCCATGACACTATCATCTGGCAAAGCAGAATTATTCACTTCTTCCTTGCACTTCCCACAACTTTCTGATTTTATCTGTGGTTGCTTACTGGTTTTCACATTCAAAGAATGCTAATCCTGATCCTATTTCTATATCCTATCTTTGACATCAGCTCTTAAGGTGATTGCAAAAATAGACCCACCCCTTCCCCACTGCCATCTTGTGCAGGAGCAGGACTATCTGCAAAGGAAGATGCTTTTGAAGTTAACCTTTATATTCAATGAACCCCCTGACTTTTGAAAAGGAGCCAGTTGATTTGTTAACTGATGAAACACAGTTTTTAATAAGGATGTAAACTGTATCATCCATGAAAATTAACATTTATATTTGGAAATATGCATGCACTTAACTGAACAGAAACTTTGAGGGAACTTACCTGACATAGCTGGGAAAATAAAGATCCTGACCAGATGATCCATACTGACCTTATATAAGGGGTTCTAGGGTCCCTGATGCATCTGCAAACTTAGGGAGCAGTAGATATCATTGGTGAAATTCAAGGATTCCTTCAGATAGACCAACTCAGGTCTGGTGAAGGAAGAGAGCAAGATTTCCTCTTGCCAGTAGAAGAAGCTGTATTTCTAGGTAGAGATTTGGATGAAAAAAATTGAAGAAGGCCTACCTAGGGAAAGAGGCAGTAAAGCCAAGGAAGACAGACCTAGGCAGAGAGGAGAGAAGCAGCGGAATTATGAGAACTCTCAAAGATTCCTTTTCTTTTAGACCTAGGATGTAGTCCACAGTGTATGCACCAAGTCACTTCAGTTGTGTCTGACTCTTTGTGACCCCATGGACTATAGCTTGACAAGCTCCTCTGTCCGTGGGACTCTCTAGGCAAGAATAATGGTGTGGGTTGCCATTTCCTTCTCCAGGGGATCTTCCCAACCCAGGGATTTAACCTGCATCTTTGTCTCCTGCATTGCAGGTGAGTTCTTTACCACTAGTGCCACCTGGAAGCCCATAGTCCACAGTATGTGCTTAGTCCCTCAGTCGTGTCTAAGACCCCATGGGCTGTAGCCCATCAGGCTCCTTTGTCCATGGGGATTCTCCAGGCAAGAATACTGGAGTGGGTTGCGACACCCTCCTCCAGGGGATCTTCCCAACCCAGGTCTCCTCCATTGCAGGAGAGACTAATTTCTTACTCCTCCATTGTACTTTTTCTTTGGAATTGTTCCATTTATCTGTACAACAAGGTTTGAGCATCTCAGAGGAGACTGAAAGGGCTTATAAGTGTAGGATTGGAAGTCCTTCTTATTTCATTTTCTTACTGACTCCAGTAGAGAAGCGATAATGAATCTGAATTCTGTTTGGTGCCCAGACATATAGGAGTGTTGTTGATAAAGAATTTGGTGTCACTGGCAAAAGACTATTAGTGCTAAGAAGGAATCTGAGCTAAATGACAAATAAAGCTGTCCAGTCTTATTTCCATGTTGTTATATTGAAGGAAGCTTCACTTGGGCAACAGGAAATAAAAGTTGGAGATGTGAGTTATGGCTCCTGTACCATAGTCTACTACCTTCCAGCAAAGTATCTTCTCTCTTTCTCTCTCACTTTGAACTGACATGACTTTAATCTGAATTATGGATTGTATCCTTTTATGTTATATAATAAAAGTATTTATATAATAGTAGTCTATTTATAAACATTGCCATTTAAATCACACTATTGGATTCAGTCATATCATCATTTATAACCAGGGATTTGGGAGAGGATAAAAGATAGTATTTACATTGATCATATAATATTCATTTATCAGAACTTAGATTTTTTAAATAAATGGAAAGCATTTAATAATAACAATTTGTATAGC
Organism: Ovis aries; assembly: GCF_016772045.2. Lineage (NCBI taxonomy): Eukaryota > Metazoa > Chordata > Mammalia > Artiodactyla > Bovidae > Ovis > Ovis aries. The sequence goes on along the minus strand of NC_056071.1, from coordinate 51,482,495 downwards.
AGATTGCTGAGGAGTGATTACAAGTGATAAAATAAGAGGCTGAAAAGTTTTAAAGTACTTATTACTCTAGCCACTGATCAACCACCCATCTATCTATTATCTAGTCATCTGGCCATCTATCTACCATACAAATTTTTCTCCCCCAAAAGACAAAGCAAATGAGTATACTCTTAATAAAGCAAACAAACATAAATTAATAATAGAGAGTTGAAGTCTTGTTTGTTTTTTCTGGTTATCACACATTCTCACGCTACATAACTTTTGCATATCTTTTTCTGCCCAACCTCTCTCTCTCTGTCTGTTTCACTTGACTAATTCTTATTTGATGAAGGAAGGAAGTGGCTATGGTTATAAAAGGGTAGCCTAGGGATCCTTGTGATGGAACTTTTCTAAATTATGTAGTGGTGATCACAAAATCTACATATATGATAAAATGGCATAAAACTAAATACAGTTATGCCCATAAATACATGTAAAACTGGTGATACCTGAATAAGGTTTTCTCATGTCCATTTCCTGGTTGTGTATTGCACTATAGTTTTGTATGACGTTAGCATTGGAGTGAGGGGTGATAGGATCTCTTTATATCATTTCTCCCCACTGCATGTGGATATATAATTATTTCAAAATAAAAAGTTTTAAAAAATAACCTTCTCAGATGTCCATAAATATCTTCATTATTTGTGTGACATTAGCAGTGTTTATTAAAGGGTGTTCTTTTTTAACATTTATAGACAGCTGTACAAATTAACCTTTCAGCATAAATCCCTACTAGACTTAAGACTCTTAACATAAATTCCTATGAGACTTAGGTCTCGTTAAGTTTCTTAACTAGTCCTAAAACTTGGTGGATCCAGTGATCAATTATCTATCCAAACAGTTAACACCAGAACAAAAAATGCTTCCTTTAAACATACATATTAAGTATAGGATTCCATGAAAGGAAAGTAAATAAGTTCTTGTTTGCTTTGCTATGACTCACTATTTCTTCTTATTTGAATTCCTGGATTCTCAATTTCTATTGACCTGTACATGTTGGCTAGTCCAAGATGTCACTCTTTTTCTCTTTTTAAGAACTGTGAAGACCCTGAAGTTTTACCTTAATTGCAAGCAAATAAATTGGCTTGCCAAATTATATAGGTGCTGGCAAAACATGCCAAACTCCTGAGTCAGAGCCAAAGGACTTTATGGCTCATGTTATAACAAGTAGCAGGAGCTTCATGTTCCCATTATTTTCCCTTTTTTCCCCCAGGCCTGCAAAGATGATGCAGAAGTGACCCAGGTGGATGCTATTGTAAAGATCCACCACATGTTCTGAAAACCCCTGCACTGATTTTTAAGGGCTTCTTGTTAATATGCCCAACAACTGTCCAGGGCAGAGTCATTCTTTTTATTATGTGGGTCAGGAAGCAAATTTAACCTTTGCTCCTCGTGGATACACTATCCCTATATTCCAGGCAATTTACCTCACAAACATCTTTCAAAGAGTCAGAAACAAAACCTAAAGAAATGACTTAGGGAATTATTTCCCAGCCCTTTGTTTTCCTGGTGATCTCATCTGGTTCCATGGTTTTCATTATCATTATATGAATGAGTTTCAATTTATAACCCGAATCTTAACCTCTCTCTAAATTTATGCCAACTTAAAAAAAAAAAAATCCTTTATATAAAGCACTGGAAACTTAATATCAAAACAAAAATTCTGGGTTTACTTCTGAATCAAAACATGTTTTTTTTCTTTTCAGTGTTATTTATAGATACCCAGTTTCTCAGGTACAAGCACGAGAAGTTATCCTAATTCCTTGATTTCTTCAATTCTCATATGTACATCACTACCAAATCTTGTAGTTGTGTTCAGTCACTAAGTGGTGTCTGACTCCTGGCCACCCCTGGTCTGAAGCACACCAGGCTTCCCTGTCATTCCTTATCTCCTGGAGTTTGCTCAAGCTCACGTCCATTGAGTTGGTGATGCCATTCAACCATCTCATCCTCTGCCACCCTCTTCTCATTTTGCCTTCAATCTTTCCCAGGATCAGGGTCTTTTCCAATGAGTTGGCTCTTTGCATCAGGTGGCCAAAGTATTGAAGCTTCAGTATCAGTCCTCCAAATGAATATTCAGGGTTGATTTTCTTTAGGGTTGACTGATTTGATCTCCTTGCAGTCCAAGGGACTCTCATGAATCTTCTTTAGCACCAAAATTTGAAGGCATCACTTGTTCGGTGCTCAGCCTTTTTTGTGGTCAAGCTCTCACATCCATATTTAACTACTGGAAAAGCTACAGCTCTGGCTATACAGACCTTTGTCAGCAAAGTGACATTTTTGCTTTTTAATACGCTGGCTAGGTTTGTCAGAGCTTTCATTCTAAGGAGCAAGCATCTTTTAATTTCATGGGTGCAGTCACCATCCACAATGATTTTGGAGCCCAGGGAAAAAATCTGTCACTGCTTCCACTTTTTTCTTATCTATTTGCCCTGAAGTGATGGGACTGGTTGCTATGATCTTAGCTTTTAGACTGTTGAGTTTTAAGCCAGCTTTTTCACTCTCCTTTATCCCCTTCATCGAGGTTCTTTAGTGTCTCTTTCGTTTTCTGCCATTAAAGTGATAATCATCTGCATGTCTGAAGTTGTTGATATTTCTCCCAGAAATCTTGGTTCCAGCTTGTGATTTATCCACCCTCACATTTCACATGATATACTATGCATATAAGTTAAAGAAAGAGGGTCATATACAGCCTTGTCAGAGTTGTACTCCATTCCCAATTTTAAAACAGTCATTTGTTCCATGAAAGGTTCTAACTCTTTCTTCTTGACCTCATACAAGTTTCTCAAGAGGCAAGTAAGGTCCGTCTGGTATTCCCATCTTTTTAAGGACTTCCCACAGTTTGTTGTGATGCCCACAGTCAAAGGCTTTCACATGGTCAGTGAAACAGATGCAGATGTTTTCCTGCAATTCCCTTGCTCTTTCTATGATCCAACAAATGTTGGCAATTTGATCTCTGGTTCCTCTGCCTTTTCTAAATACAGCTTGTACATCTGGAATTTCTCAGTTCATGTACTGCTGAAGTCTCGCTTAAAGGTTTTTAATCATAACCTTACTAGCACGCAGAATGAGCACAATTGTGCGGTAGGATGTGCATGGTTTGGCCATGCCCCTCTTTGGGACTGGAATGAAAACTGACCTTTTCCATTTCTGTAACCACTGCTGAGCTTTCCAAATTTGATGACATATTGAGTGCAACACTTTAAACAGGATTATCTTTTAGGATTTTAAATAGCTAAACTGGATTTCCATCACTTCCAACAGCTTTGTTTGTAATAATGCTTCCTAATGCCTAGTTGGCTTCACAACTTTAGGATGTCTGGCTCTAGGTGAGTGACTATATCACCATGGTTATCTGGGTCATTAAAACCTTTTTTATACAGTTTTTCTGTGTATTCTTGACACCCCACTTAAATCTCTTCTGCCTCTGTTAGGTCCTTACCATTTCTGTCTTTATCATGCCCATCCTTGCATGAAAATTTCCTTGGAATCTCTAATTTTCTTGAAGTAATCTCTAGTCTTTCCCTTTCTATTGTTTTCCTCTATTTCTTTGCATAGTTAGCTAAGAGCCTTCTTATTTCTCCTTGCTATTCTCTGAAACTCTGCATTCAGTTTGGCATATCTCTCCTTCTCTCCCTTGCTTTTTGCCTCTCTCCTTTCCTCGGCTATGTGTGAAGCCTTTTTAGGCAACCACTTTGCCTGCTTCCATTTCTTTAACTGTGGGATGGTTTTGGTCACCACCTCCTATAAAATGTTACAAACCTCCATCCATAGTTCTTCAGGCACTCTATCAAATCTAATCCCTTGAATCTATTTGTCAGTTCCACTGTGTAAGCATAAGAGATTCAATTGAGGTTATACCAGACCACCTGACCTGCCTCTAAAGAAACCTATAGGCCGGTCAGGAAGCAACAGTTAGAACTGAACATGGAACAACAGACTGGTTCCAAATAGGAAAAGGAGTACATCAAGGCTGTATATTGTCACCCTGCTTATTTAACTTATATGTAGAGTACATCACGAGAAATGCTGGGCTGGAAGAAACACAAGCTGGAATCAAAATTGCCGGGAGAAATATCAATAACCTCAGATATGCAGATGATACCACCCTTATGGCAGAAAGTGAAGAGGAACTAAAAAGCCTCTTGATGAAAATGGAAGAGGAGAGTGAGAAGAGGAGAGCTTAAAGCTCAACATTCAGAAAATGAAGATCATGACATCTAATCCTATCACTTCATGGGAAATAGATGAGGAAACAGTGGAAACTGTCAGACTTTATTTTTTGGGGCTCCAAAATCACTGCAGATGGTGATTGCAGCCATAAAATTAAAAGACACTTACTCCTTGTAAGGAAAGTTATGACCAACCTAGATAGTATATTAAAAAGTAGAGACATCACTTTGCCAACAAAGGTCTGTCTAGTCAAGGCTATGGTTTTTCCAGTGGTCATGTATGGATGTGAGATTTGGACTGTGAAAAAGACTGAGCACCGAAGAATTGATGCTTTTGGACTGTGGTGTTGGAGAAGACTCTTGAGAGTCCCTTGTACTGCAAGGAGATCCAACCAGTCCATCTTAAAGGAGATCAGTCCTGGGTGTTCATTGGAAGGACTGATGCTGAAGCTGAAACTCCAGTACTTTGGGCACCTGATGCGAAGAGCTGACTCATTGGAAAAGACCCTGATGGTGGGAGGGATTGGGGGCAGGAGGAGAAGGGGACAACAGAGGATGAGATGGCTGGATGGCATCACTGACTCAATGGACATGAATTTGGGTAAATTCCAGGAGTTGGTGATGGACAGAGAGGCCTGGCGTGCTGCAATTCATAGGGTTGCAAAGAGTTGGACATGACTGAGCAACTGAACTAAACTGAATTGAGTGGCCTAGTGGTTTTCCCTAGTTTCTTCAATTTAAGCCTGAATTTTGCAGTAAGGAATTCATGATTGGAGCCACAGTCAGCTCCAGGTATTGTTTTTGCACACTATATAGAGTTTACCCATCCTTGGCAGCAAAGATTATAATCAACCCTATTTTGGTGTTGACCATCTGGTGATGTTCATATGTCAAGTCATCTCTTGTGTTGTTGGAAGGGGGTGTTTGCTATTAACAGTGCATTCTCTTGATAAAACTCTGATAGCCTTTGCTTTGCTTCATTTTGTACTGCATGGCCAAACTTGCCTGTTACTCCAGGTATCTGTTCACTTCCTACTTTGGTATTCCAATTCCTTATGAAGAAAAGTGCCCCTTTTTTGTAGGCCATCATAGAACCATTCAGCCTCAGCTTCTTCAGCATCAGTGGTTGGGGCATAGCCTTGGATTACTCTGATGTTGAATGGTTTGCTTTGGAAACAAACCAAGATCATTCTATTGTTTTGAGATAGCACCCAAATACTGCATTTCAGACTCTGGTTGACTGCAAGGGCTACTGCATTTCTTCTAAGGGATTCTTGCCCACAGTAGTAGATGTAATGGTTATCTGAATTAAATTTGCCCATTTCTGTCCATTTTAGATCCCTGATTCCTAAGATGCCAGTGTTCACTTTTGCCATCTCCTGCTTAACCACATCTAATTACGTTGATTCAGTTCAGTTCAGTTCAGTCGCTCAGTCGTGTCCGACTCTTTGCGACCCCATGAATCGCAGCACGCCAGGCCTCCCTGTCCATCACCGTCTCTCGGAGTTCACTCAGACTCATGTCCATCGAGTCCGTGATGCCATCCAGCCATCCCATCCTCGGTCGTCCCATTCTCCTGCCCCCAATCCCTCCCAGCATCAGAGTATTTTCCAATGAGTCAACTCTTTGCATGAGGTGGCCAAAGTACTGGAGTTTCAGCTTTAGCATCATTCCCTCCAAAGAAATCCCAGGTTTGATTACCTTGATTAGTAGACCTAAAAGTCCAAGTTCCTATGCAGTGTTGTTCTTTACAGCATCATACTTTACTTTCACCATGGCACAGCCACAACAGGCTGTTGTTTTCTACTTTGTCCCAGCTGCTTTATTCTCTCTGGAGTTATTAGTAATTGTCCTCCACTCTTCCCCAGTGGACACCTTCCAACCTGAGGGGCTTGTCTTCTGGTGTCATATATTTTTGCCTTGTGCTGTTCATGTGGTTCTTATGGCAAGAATACTGGAGTGGTTTACCATTCCACCCTCTAGTGGACCGCATTTTGCCAAAACTCTCCACTATGATCTGTCCATCTCAAGTGGCCCTGCACAGCATGGCTCATAGCTTCATTGAGGAACACAAGCCCCCTTACCATGACAAGGCTGTCACCCATGAAGGGTTAAATTATGTTGACCCTGCCTCTAAAACGTATCCCGATACCAAACTACATTGCTGAGATGATGACCACTGCCACGATGGTTACTATTACTTTCCTTGTAGCTAAAAGTACATATAATATGGAAATAGAAGTATCGCAGTAATTCCATAAAGCCTATTTAAGGGCACTGACTCAAAAAGAAATTGGGCTTTTGAAATAAGGCTTTTGAGGTTTGTTTGTTTGTTTGTTTTCTTTTGTCCTCATTCTCTTTATTGGAATACACAATAGGAAGCCTGAAGTTCTAGAAAGGTTAAGTCACTTGTAATACAGACATCTGGAAAAAAAAAAAAAAAAAAAGAGGACCTGATACTCTATCAGCCTGAGAAAAAATAGAAGACTATAGATAGCTTTTCTGGAATTGTCTTCAATCTTATAAGTTTGAGATATTGACCAATCTTAACTTGCTTCCTCTCTCTGATTATGAAAAACTGACCAGTGAGGATAAAGCTTAGTAGGATAGATGATGGAATCATGTAGAATCTAAACATTACAGCACCTAAGAAACTCTTACTCAATGACATCTTGCCTTCTGGTGTAATACCAAACAGCTTTTTCCTTTATTTCATTCACTGGCTCTTCATCAGTAGGACACATATGCTTGATTTCTTCTTCCCTGTTATATCCTCTGGGTCTAAAACTAAGAGGGTAGGAAAAAGGCAGTAATTCCTCATCTATCTTTCAAAATCAAAAATGGGCGTTTTTTGGGGGAGTTGAGGGTTTATTTTAATTGACCCAGCAAATGAAGATGATGAAGGAAAATTTTTACTGAGTCCTAAAAATGGTGACTTGACTTTAGGGACTGGCTTGAGGACATTGTACCACAACTACTCAGTTCAAATGGTTCTACCTCTGGGAAGCTTTTCCAGATAAAAGACTGGGACTAAATTAAATGTACCTTCTCAGTGTTCTAATTAGAGTCAAGTGCATTCCACTATTACAGCATTTATCTCCCTGTATTGTAATTAGGGTTTTAAATTGTCTCTTCCAATATACTGGACATCTCTTAAGGCAGGACTTGCATCTTATATTAATAGATCTTGAGGGCAAGGACTAGGCTAGATAGATACTATATGCTTAATAAATATTGATTGAATAAATGAATCAATCAATGATTTGTATAGTAAAGAAGGAATGAGTGAATGAATTATAATTTTCTTAAGACAGATACAATAGCACAGAGTAATTGTGAATTGGCCACACATGATTGATCATGGAAGCAAAACCTTAATTATTATTTGCTTTTTAAGTCAGGAAGCCTATGCATTTTAGGAACCTCTGCCAAAGCTCTAGCAATGGAGTCATGAAATCTTATCCAGTAATCCTAGTTTTCAAAAGTGTAAAATTGTCCTTATTTTATCTACATTAGAGAATTGGTATTGAAGTAAATAAAATGATATTAAAGTTTTTAATATATTCCCTGATTTTTAGTGATTGATAGTTATTTATAATTTTAAAATATATATGTATATACCATAAGTAGTCACTCTTTGTAGGTTACAAAGACTAAACAACCTTTGTAGGTTATAAGATTAAATATTTGATGTAATTTATTCCCGATTCATAGGCTTATGTATAAATGTATTTTAATATCTGATCTTAGCTTTGACATTAGGGAATATGAAATGTGATGGATAAGTTTGTATACAAATTGATTTTAGACGATAGATGCTATCTTCTCTCACAGAAATTATGTAAAAAAAAAGTTAAAAACAATTTAAAGCATCTTTCTATTTCCTTTGATTTTTCTGTTAAGAGATGGTAATATGTTTAAAAGGAGACAGACCAAGCATCACAAATTAATATTTTATCCATTTGGTGGGTTAGTGTAGTTCAATTATTTTCTGCCTTAACACTCTAAGAATTCTATAGTAAAAGATATACTCTAAGTGAAAACTGCAAGAACAAGAGAAAAAGCTGTTCTTCCAAATGCATTTTCTGAACTCTTTCGGGTAAGCTCATGCTCTCTGTGTCCCTTGGACCATGGGTGGTTGGATAGATAGGCTGGAAGAAAAAAAAAAATGTAGCAAAAACTGGAAGTAGAAATGCAACTTTATTGATCCCCAGCAGGTTTTTTCTTATAACAAACTTTTCAGCTGTTCCAAAATTCAGTCCATTGACATGAATTCAGAAATGACATTTCTTGTGGGTTTGCTTTATTCAGTAAGAATAACAAATGAGAGCATTTCTCCTAACCTGAGCTAGAATGGCATATTACTCTTTGCTGATACTGTAGTTTTAGTAAATGATAGATATAAGCATCACCTTATTCTTTATGGGACATAATGGGTAAAATATATTCTAGATGCAACAGAATAAAAGATCATCATGTTTATTCAAAAAAATTTATTGAACTTCTATTACATGCACCATTTTATGATTCACAAGTCTATGGGGAAATAAAGCTGTGAAATCATATGATCCTCAGCTGCAAGAGCTTACACTAAATTAGAAGAGACAAGGAACAGTAGAAAAGCAACAGAAGAAAGCTACCAATAAAATGTTTATAGAAACAGAGATTACTCTCTGAGAGATCTATTGATTGATTGGTAGAGAAAAGTATAGATACGGGTAGATATAAAATTTTAAAACATACTTTAATAAATATTTAGTTGTATGTTAGTATGAGATTTTACTGCTTCAAAATATTTTCAATATGTTATTCAAGTAACATAACAACTGTGCCTTCAGGATTGGTTTTATTGTCTTTTTCCCTTTTATTGTTAAGGAGATAAAGCTCATTGAGGTCATGTTCATGAATTAAGAAAAAGCATACATGTCTCTTCATTCTAAATCTTAGAACTGCTTTCAACTGTAAATCATTATTTTGATATGTGTGCTTAATCACTTGTACCCATAGTGTGAGAGGATGTATAGCCATTTAGTTAATAGTTTGAACACTGGAATCAGACATAGTTTGGCTTACCAGCTGAAGATGCAAATTTCTTTCATGACTATATTAAAAAAAATAAAGATAGAAATAACAGTAATTGCCTCATATGACAGTGTATCAATTAAGATACTTTCAACTACAAATACTGAATGGTGGCTTACATAACATAGACTTTTTTTTTTACCTTATTTTTTTAAAGAAGTTTAAAGTTCAAAGCAAAATTGAAGGGAAATATAGAGATTTTCCATATAACCCCCTGACCACACATGCTTGGTCTCCCCTATTACTACATCCTCCACTAGAATACTACATTTGATATCATTGATGAGCCTACAATACGTGTCATAGTCACCAAAAGTCCTGTGATTAAGGAGACAGTTCATTCTTAACTTTGTGCATTCTGCAGCTTTGGACAGATGTCTAAATATATATATATATATTATTATGGTATTATAATATTTTCAGAGCCTTAAAATATCTCTGTACTCTGCCTATCCATCCCTCCCTCCTCTTCAACCCCTTAGCGATCACTGGTCTTTTTACTGCCTCCATAGTTTTGCCTTTTCTAGAATGTCATGTATTTGGAATCCTACAATATGTTAACCTTTTCTGATAGGATTCTTTGCTTTAGTAACATGCATTTGTTTCTCCCACATCTTTTCATGGCTGTCAGCTCATTTCTTTTTAGTAGTACTGAATAATATTCCCTTGTCTGAATATACCAGAGTTTATCCATTCACTTACTGAAGGACATCTTGGTTACTTCCAAGTTTTGCAATCATGAATAAAGTTACTATAAATATTGCTATGCAGGTTTTTTTTTTTTTTCACGTGGCCATATTTTAGACAGTGTTGGAAAATACCAAGAAGAACTATTGCTGGAACTGATAAGAATATGTTGAATTTTGTAAAAAGCCACCAAACTGTGTTTCAAAGTGACTATATCATTTTTCTTTCTCATGAACAATGAGTTTCTGTTGCTCCAAATCCTTGCCAGCATTTGGAGTTGTCGGTGTTGTGGATTTTGCCCATTCTAATAGGTGTGCACTGGTACCTCACTGTAACTTTAATTTACATTCCCCTGGTGACCTGTGATGTGGAACACACTTTCCTATGCTTGTTTTCTATCTGTTTATCTTCTATGGTGAGATATCTGTTAAGCTTTTGGGCCCATTTTTTAATTGGATTGTTTTCTTATCATTGATTTCAAGATTTCTTTGTACATTTTGGGTAACGGTCCTTTATCAGATGTCCTTTGCAAATACTTTATTTCAGCCTGTTGATTGTCTTCTAATTCTCTTGACATTTCCTTTCCAGAGCAAAAATTTTAATTTTAATGAAGCCCAATTTACCAATTATTTCATTGATTGAGCCTTTTTAGTTCAGTTCAGTTCATTGGCTCAGTCGTGTCCAACTCCTTGTGACCCCATGAACCGCAGCACGCCAGGCCTCCCTGTCCATCACCAACTCCCGGAGTTCACCCAAACCCATGTTCATCAAGTCGGTGATGCCATCTAACCATCTCATCCTCTGTCATGCCCTTCTCCTCCTGTCCTCAATCTTTCCCAGCATCAGGGTCTTTTCAAATGAGTCAGCTCTTCGCATCAGGTGGCCAAAGTATTGGAGTTTCAGCTTCAAAATTAGTCCTGCCAATGAACACCCAGGATGGATCTCCTTTAGAATGGACTGGTTGGATCTCCTTGCAGTCCAAGGGACTCTCAAGAATCTTCTCCAACACCACAGTTCAAAAGCATCAATTCTTTGACCTTTTTAAATTGAACCTAAAAGGTCTTTGACATATCCACAGTCATCTAGGTTTTCTCTTATATTCTGTCCTACGTGGTGGTGGTGGTTTAGTCTCTAAGTCGTGTCCGACTCTTGCGATTCCATGTACAAAGGAGCCCGGCAGGCTACAGTCCGTGAGATTCTCCAGGCAAGAATACTGGTGTGGGTTGCTATTTCCTTCTCCAGGGGATCTTCCCAACCCAGGAATCAAACCCGGGTCTCCTGCATTGTAGGCGGATTCTTTACAAACTGAGTTGTCCTAGGAGACATTGATTATTTTCCTACAGATACTTTGTAGGTAGGTAGTTCCAGGTTTGGTTCTGCAGCTCAGCATTGCCACCAACAGACCGGGTTTATTTCATCTGCTTAGTGTAGCACTATTAGGATTTTTGTGATATCTTTCCTTCTGGACTAATATTTCTATGAAGCTGGTTTCCTTCTTGTCTGATGTTTGTGTGTGAAAACACCATACCCACATAGAATTGTGTAGAAGTTGTCCTGCATGTGTCTCACTTGATCTTTCAAATCCCTTCTCGAACCTCCTCTAGCCGTTCATTCTATGGTACAAGAGGCTAACAAGAATCTTCTTCAGTCAACTCTGATTTCTGGTTTATCTCAGCTAATGAATCCTGGAGGTGAAAAGTAAGAAGAGAGACATTGGTGTATTCATTTCCCAATGCTTCCTCACTGCCAGATCAGTGTGGATTGTTTACCTGTGACATTGATATTCTTCTCAACTGAGATACTTTCATATAACAGCTACTTACCATGCCAGTGATTTTTGTGTCTATATACACTGGACTGTTAATGATCTGTATGTGTCTGATGTTATTACATAGGCAATTTCTTTTCAAAATGTCACACGATTAAGCAGACTTCTTTAACTTCTTGTAAAATATCTATAAATAGAAATATAAAAAGAATATTCTCTATACCAATCAAAGCAGTAGCAGGCAACCTATGATATTTTGATTTACAACAAGAAATCATATAGTTTGTCTTTGCCTCTATTTCCGGCACAGTGCTTGGAATTTCCTAAGTGATAAAAGCAATAAAGGTGTCTACTGTATTAAAATGAGGTGACTTTTGGAAAGTTCCTAGGCAGCCTAAGGATGGGGCCTTGTTGCTAGGGGAAGCAAATACTTGATTAGAGGATTGCATGCAACATTCAGTCCCACCTCTTGACCAACTCCAGGAGGGAAAAGGGACTGTAGGAGATTGAGTTCAATTATCAGTAACCAATGATTTAATCAATTATGCTTATATCATGAAGCCTTTATTAAAAAACAAAACAAAACAAAACACACCCAAAGGATAGGGTTTGTAGAGCTTGGCTCACCAGGTTAGCGAACCAGAACAGATCTTACTGCTGGGAGGGTGTGAACCCCAGACTCCCCAAGACAGCTCTTGTGTTTTGGAACCAGCAGAACCTTGCCTGTGTATCTTCATCTGGCTGTTTATTTGTATCCTTTAATATCCTTTGTAATAAACCTGTAATCTAGTAAGTAAACTGAGTACTGTGAGTCACTCTAGCAAATTAATTGAAACTGAGGAGGGGGTAATGGGAACCTCTGATTTTTGGTCGGAAGCACAGGTTTCCAACCTGTACTTGGCATCTGGAATGGAGGTAGTCTTATAAGACAGAGCCCTTATCCTGTGGGATGTAACACTACCTCCAGGTAGATGGTGTCAGAATACAGTTAGATTTGTAGAACACTCCATTAGTGTCTGTTAAAAATTGGAAAATTTCTTGTTGATATCAGAACACACACACACAGACTACCTAACTATAACATGAGGAATAATTCAAAACTAACCACAAGATATAGATTGAAAAGATCTGTTTTAACTCCTGGAATTTACACTTTACAATATGAAATAAACCTGACCTAAGAATACAAAATGTGCTTTGTACCTTTCCATCATGGTTTCTGTGATTCAGACTTTCAGGACCTAAACAAGCTTGAAAGTGCATTTCCCATTCACTTTTCCGAAGAGTTGTTTTATGAAGCTCTGTTTCCTCTTTTCTGTTTGTGGTGAGAACCAACAGCAACATAATTTTCTATCCCTAAGCTAAATAATACTGTGAACTGGTAAAAGCAATTTAGCAATTTGCCTTAAGAAATTCTTGTTTCTAGAAGACAAGATTGGGCAAAGAACTAAAATAGCTTACTTTTCAAAACTATTTGCTGATCATTAAGATTCTCTTCAAGGTACTTTACCATGATGAGTCTTAAACTAAAACTATTAAGATGTAAACTTCCTAATCCCGAGTTTTCCACCTTTCAAAATTCACCTGAAAATCCTTCAACCTAGTCCCTAAAATCATCTGTGTATACTCCTATGACTTCATCCTTTTGAGATACTACTAAGATTCAGTCAAAATAACATCCCCCATACTGCCCTAAGCCAAACTGCCCAGCTTTGCTTGGTTTTTCTAATGGTCTTTTGGAGACTTCGCATCTGACAGCTTTCTATTTTACCTTCAGCTATCCTGAGATCTTACTGCACCCAGATGGAAACTGCAAATCCTGGATTCTAACTGAACAAAAAGCAAGGATTTTGAGGGGAATGGATTGATATTGGTTAACAATACAATTTATGGTTTTAGATTGTTGTGAGCCAAGTGCAGTTGGGATTCTCAGGAAGAAATGAGCATAACAGGTTATATCTTAAAGCAGTTTACCATGTATTACAGGGTCTTGAAGCATCAGACCACCAAGAGGTGTGGGATAGGAAGAAGATAATGACTGTATCTTACTAGAAAAGGAAAATAGGACCAAGATATGTGCACTTCAATTGTATATTCAACTCCAGATCTAAGAAGAGTATTCACCTACTAATACAGTTCAGAGTGAGTGATGAGAGAAATCTGCAATTACCTCACCCTTCTGCCACTGCAAACTAATTGAGCTTATTGTTATTTAGTCACTAAGCTGTGTCTGACTCTTTTGCGACCCCGTGGACTGTAGCCCACCAGTCTCCTCTGTCCATGGGGTTTCCCAGGCAAGAACACTGGAGTGCATTGCTGTTTCCTTCTCCAGGGGGTCTTCCCAACCAGATATTGAATCTGGGTCTCCTACTTGACAGGCGGATTCTTTACCATCGAGCCACTGGGATGCCCTAGGTATTTATTATTTGAGAATGAATAGAGTGGGGAGAAAATCAACCAGTGGATTTTTTTTAAAGACTTTGTTACTAGAATAAATTAGAATCTCAAGACCAAAATCACCTAGGAAACTTTTAAAATATAACAAAGACCAGGAGACCCTATTATTAGGAATTTTGATTTAATAAATATGTTTAGGCCCTAGTTCCAATATGCAAGTAGGATTGAGGAGTACAGATCTATTAGAATGGAGGTTGGGAAGCTACTGTTTATGGGCAAAATCTGGCCAACTGCCTGTTTTTGTATAGCTCACAGCCAAGACTTGCTTTTAAAATTTTAAGTCATTGAAGAAAAAACAAAGAATATTTCAGGACACATACAAATTAATATATAATTAAATTTAAATTATAGTGTTCATAAATAAAGGTTTATAAGAACACAGTCACTCTTGTTCATTCACATATTGCCTATGGTGGCTTTTGTATTGCATAAGCAGAATTAAATAGTTGTGGTACAAACTGTACAGCCTGCAAAGCCTAAAATTTTTAATAACTATACCTTCCCAGAAAAAGTTTACTGATTTCTAAGGTATATCTCTTTAGCACAATTCAGTATAAAATTTTAGGCAATTTTAATAATATGTCATAGCTTAAAATGATTAAAATTTGGTAACATAAAATTATGTGGCAAAAAGTGAAAGTCGCTCAGTCTTGTCCAACTCTTTGTGACCCCATGGACTGTATAGTCCATGGAATTCTCCAGGCCAGAATACTGGAGTGGGTAGCTGCCTTCTCCAGGGGATCGTCCCAACCCAGGGATTGAACTGGGGTCTCCTACATTGCAGGTGGATTCTTTACCAACTGAGCTACCAGGGAATCCAATTATGTGGAGAAAACACATTTAATCACTATCAAAAGGCATAATAGAATAACAAAAATATTCACAACAGCCTGAGAATATGACTTAACTATTTAGCATAAAAATAGTAGATGGAATAAAAAATAAAATGGCTATCTGTGTATGTAAAAGCATGAGTTTTAAACTTAAGATGCATTATAGTAGTTGAAAGATAATCCTCTAAACTAAAATCAGAAAACATGAATATTTTTCAGCCAAATTTCTATGTTTAAGTATGGAGTGAATTCATGCATTAATTTATTTTGTAGAGATAAATTCTCACATTCTATTTTCAAAGACCATCTTGTAAGTGAGGCATTTGTCTTTCACAGCTTTTGCTGACCTTATTCTTTCCATTTGTGGGAGTGTGAACATAAATATTTCATAATACCAAAGTGTAAAATATTTAAATGCTGCATTTCATACCACTATATGTATATTTTAAAAGATGGTTCAGAAATGCTCTAGTTTACTGTTTCCTGGAATGTTTAGTATATATGCAGAAATAGTGCTTTTAAGGATTATTGACAACTCCCTTTGATCATAAAAGTTATATACATTTTATAATATATTAAGTTCAATGTTTTGGAAATGAATGACTTCTGAATGGAATCATGATATCAATTATAAAGTAGATTTTATTGCATACCTTAAAACATTTCCTATATTTACCTTATTTCGTGGAATGTAGGTTGCAGTTTATAATGAAAGTGAAAGTGTTAGTTCCTCAGTTGTGTCCAGCTCTTCTTGACCCCATGGACTGTAGCCCTCCAGGCTCCTCTGTCCATGGGATTCTCCAGGCAAGAACACTAGAGTGGGTAGCCATTCCCTTCTTCAGGAAATCTTCCCGACCCAGGGGTAGAACCCAAGTCTCCTGAATTCCAGGCAGATTCTTTATCGTCTGAGTCACCAGGAAAGCAAGCCATTATTTTATGTACCACCAAGAAATAAAGAATGCATCCAATTATCAATGAATCATGAACTATAAGGAAACAAACATTTTCAGAGATGCTAAAATATAAAAACAAATACCTCGGTCCTAAAATTCATGACAATAATATAAAGTATTTTATCAGTTTTTTAGACATGACCTGCTGCCCAAAGATCTTAGCACTTGCTTAGTGCCTTGTATTTTCAATTTATTTTCTTTATTCTCTCTGATATTCTGATTAGCATTATGTGATGTTGCATCTTATCCTTCAAAGCAGGATCTTATATTTTCTTCAACTCTGCATAATAGTTTCTTCCAACAAGTCTTTTTGTTGAGAGAGATGAAAGAGTTACCCTTTGGTTACAGTCGTATTTTAGCATACCTGATAATCTTACTGGATGGTAAAGCAAGAGCTTTACTATGAGACTCATGTTATATGAAAGCTATAAGCATTACTGCCTTCAGGATAGAGCAGATGCTTTCCTTTTTCTAGATGATTAGTGCTGAAAGATAATTCTGTTAGAAAGACATTCTATAAAACGATAGTCCATTCTGTAAAATATCTTTGAACCTTCCACTCAATTTTGCTATTAATCTAAAACTGTTCTAAAAACAGTGTGTGTGTGTATGTATATACACATACATACATGATATTCTGAATGATCGTTTTTAAGTTTGACTGTAAAACAACAACACAAAAAAGTCAAGTTCTAAGAAAAAGGACAGGATAGATCACATAGGGAAAGTGTTTAATTTATAAATTGAGTGACATTCAGGAGTGATGTAACTATTGTACCAACAGCATAATGACTATACTACTATGCCATTTCTGCATTATACCCATAGGGGCAATCCATACTCTGAAATTTGATGAAGTAAACTTTACAGCTTCTGGGTATTCTGTATAGATATAATCATACATGTACTGAACATCAATGACCTATAAAACAGTCCGCTGGCAAATCTAGACTTCCTAACATTAAGAAGTTTACATTTGCTATTATTTTCTCCCATTCAGAAGGCTGTCTTTTCACCTTGCTTATATTTTCCTTTGTTGTGCAGAAGCTTTTAATTTTAATTAGATCCCATTTGTTTATTTTTGCTTTTATTTCCAGAATTCTGGGAGGTGGATCATAGAGGATCCTGCTGTGATTTATGTCTGAGAGTGTTTTGCCTATGTTCTCCTCTAGGAGTTTTATAGTTTCTGATCTTACATTTAGATCTTTAATCCATTTTGAGTTTATTTTTGTGTGGGGTGTTAAAAAGTGATCTAGTTTCATTCTTTTTTTTTTTTTTAATTTTTTTTTATTTTTTATTTTTTTTAGTTTTTTATTTTTTAAATTTTACAATCTTTAATTCTTACATGCATTCCCAAACATGAACCCCCCTTCCACCTCCCTCCCCATAACATCTTTCTGGGTCATCCCCATGCACCAGCCCCAAGCATGCTGCATCCTGCGTCAGACATAGACTGGCGATTCAAGTCACATGATAGTATACATGTTAGAATGTCATTCTCCCAAATCATCCCACCCTCTCCCTCTCCCTCTGAGTCCAAAAGTCCGTTATACACATCTGTGTCTCTTTCCCTGTCTTGCATACAGGGTCGTCATTGCCATCTTCCTAAATTCCATATATATGTGTTAGTATACTGTATTGGTGTTTTTCTTTCTGGCTTACTTCACTCTGTATAATCGGCTCCAGTTTTATCCATCTCATCAGAACTGATTCAAATGAATTCTTTTTAACGGCTGAGTAATACTCCATTGTGTATATGTACCACAGCTTTCTTATCCATTCATCTGCTGATGGACATCTAGGTTGTTTCCATGTCCTGGCTATTATAAACAGTGTGGAGATTCCTTAAAAATTGCAAATAGAACTACCTTATGACCCAGCAATCCCACTTCTGGGCATACACACCGAGGAAACCAGAATTGAAAGAGACACATGTACCCCAATGTTCATCGCAGCACTGTTTATAATAGTTTCATTCTTTTACAAGTGGTTGACCAGTTTTCCCAGCACCACTTGTTAAAGAGATTGTCTTTACTCCATTGTATATTCTTGCCTCCTTTGTCAAAGATAAGGTGTCCATATGTGTGTGGATTTATCTCTGGGCTTTCTATTTTGTTCCATTGATCTATATGTCTGTCTTTGTGCCAGTACCATACTGTCTTGATGACTGTGGCTTTGTAGTAGAGCCTGAAGTCAGGCAAGTTGATTCCTCCAGTTCCATTCTTCTTTCTCAGGATTGCTTTGGCAATTCGAGGTTTTTGTATTTCCATACAAATCTTGAAATGATTTGTTCTAGTTCTGTGAAAAATGTGGCTGGTAGCTTGATAGGGATTGCATTGAATTTGTAAATTGCTTTGGGTAGTATACTCATTTTCACTATATTGATTCTTCCCATCCATGAACATGGTATATTTCTCCATCTATTAGTGTCCTCTTTGATTTCTTTCATCAGTGTTTTATAGTTTTCTATATATAGGTCTTTAGTTTCTTTAGGAAGATATATTCCTAAGTATTTTATTCTTTTCGTTGCAATGGTGAATGGAATTGTTTCCTTAATTTCTTTTTCTACTTTCTCATTATTAGTGTATAGGAATGCAAGGGATTTCTGTGTGTTGATTTTATATCCTGCAACTTTACTATATTCATTGATGAGCTCTAGTAATTTTCTGGTGGAGTCTTTAGGGTTTTCCATGTAGAGGATCATGTCATCTGCAAACAGTGAGAGTTTTACTTCTTCTTTTCCAATTTGGATTAATAGCAAATGAAGCAACTGACAAACAACGAATCTCAAAAATATACAAGCAACTTATGCAGCTCAACTCCAGAAAAATAAACGACCCAATCAAAAAATGGGCCAAAGAACTAAATAGACATTTCTCCAAAGAAGACATACGGATGGCTAACAAACACATGAAAAGATGCTCAACATCACTCATTATTAGAGAAATGCAAATCAAAACCACAATGAGGTACCACTTCACACCAGTCACAATGGCTGCGATCCAAAAATCTGCAAGCAATAAATGCTGGAGAGGGTGTGGAGAAAAGGGAACCCTCCTACACTATTGGTGGGAATGCAAACTAGTACAGCCACTATGGAGAACAGTGTGGAGATTCCTTAAAAAATTGCAAATAGAACTACCTTATGACCCAGCAATCCCACTTCTGGGCATACACACCGAGGAAACCAGAATTGAAAGAGACACATGTACCCCAATGTTCATCGCAGCACTGTTTATAATAGCCAGGACATGGAAACAACCTAGATGTCCATCAGCAGATGAATGGATAAGAAAGCTGTGGTACATATACACAATGGAGTATTACTCAGCCATTAAAAAGAATTCATTTGAATCAGTTCTGATGAGATGGATGAAACTGGAGCCGATTATACAGAGTGAAGTAAGCCAGAAAGAAAAACACCAATACAGTATACTAACACATATATATGGAATTTAGGAAGATGGCAATGACGACTCTGTATGCAAGACAGGGAAAGAGACACAGATGTGTATAACGGACTTTTGGACTCAGAGGGAGAGGGAGAGGGTGGGATGATTTGGGAGAATGCCATTCTAACATGTATACTATCATGTGAATTGAATCGCCAGTCTATGTCTGACGCAGGATGCAGCATGCTTGGGGCTGGTGCATGGGGATGACCCAGAAAGATGTTATGGGGAGGGAGGTGGAAGGGGGGTTCATGTTTGGGAATGCATGTAAGAATTAAAGATTGTAAAATTTAAAAAAATAAAATAAAATAAAAAATAAAAAAAAAAGTTTACAGATTTATAAGACGGAGAGGATTTTGAGTGGATTTTTGGAGAAGGAAACTGAAATTCTCTAGAAAAGATTCATTTTGGCAAGTGATAGGGTTTGATTTTCTAATGGGAGAAGGGGTGGAGCAAGAGATTCCAACTGGGCTTTATCTTACAGTAATTATTAGAAGTGACTCACCATGGAATTGAAATAAAAAAGATATTTAGGTACATAGGAATGTTTCAATAGGAAATTAAGGAGACAGAGGACTCTTTCTGTGTTCCAGAAAGGAGTAAAGGAGCTGGGAGAAAAAGGAGTTAGAGATGAACGTGAAAAGAAAGAGATTAATGTAATATGTAATTTTTAATTGTAAGATTTAAAGACCAACAAAATTATATTGACATTGTAATATACTTGAAAAGATGATCAAAGAATATTTTTAGAAACTTTCCTGTTTTACCATGTTTCCTACATATTATGCAGCAAAATCCTCACTAAGAAAGCTGTCTCTTGGTGTTATTGAGGTGAAAAACAATATATCCTGGATTTATATATATGTATACACAAATGTATATACAATATAATTGTGTGGATTTGTTCATATACATATAATATGTATATGTACACATATAATACCTGGATTTCTTAACTATGTCTTAATATTTATTTTTAATTATACTATAGTTTTGAAGATACAAATATTATTCACTGATGAACTCATGATAAAACAACTTGTCACTTTTGGTACAAATTTAGAGGAAGCATAAGACAAAATTGTGTCTGGTGACAAACTTGTGTCTGGTATCAGCTCAAGATGCCGCTCATGTTATACAAAGTTGAAAAAGTAAGCTCAAGACATGTATTGTCCTTAAAATATAATTAATAGTGAAATGAGATTGGATCAATAAGAAAAAGACTAGCACTTATTGGAAAAAAAACCTGCTTCAGTATTATTTCAAAAGTGAATTCATAAAAAATTCAGTTATAAGTAATTGATTAGAAATCACATCCTCTCAGTAAAATGGAAAATACAATTTTCATGAACAAATGACCAAGTCAGAATTAGGAACAAAATTCATATGCATTGTTCCAGTCGGGTTTGGTTAATTCATGCTGTGGCAATAAACAGCCCCAAATCTTTTAAAGTTTAAACAAGTATGGATTTCTTGCTCACACTGTAGGTTCATCTTGACTTAGCTGGTGTCCTGTTCTCTGTCGAGCTGTCTCATGGAAGTAGAATGAGCCATCATATGAACACTGACTATCATTGTGGTAATTGGGAAGAGCAAGAATAATTATGTATTTTCTTCTAAAAACCTTTGTCTGGAAATGACACCTATCAAATCCACATGCAGCTCCTGACAAAATCAGAGTAGGGGCAAGGGCACAGTAAGATTTCCGGTCCTTTCGCAATCAATAGAAAACCGTTGGTACTCGTATAGGCCCCAGAGTACAGATGGCTTTCTCTAGGTTTGTTATATAAGTGCGCTAATCGGTCCAGGCATATTGATCCCTCTGTCATTTACTTCTTCACAGCAGGCTAGGACTGTGAGCTTAAAGCTTACCAGCACCAGAGTCGAATCCTACACATCCGACTGCTTTAAATATAGCTCAGTTAGAATATGCTTTAATCAATTTAGAGTCTCCTTGCTTTTCATACCCCCATGAAACTGCACCCAACATCTGCTAGCCATACCTTAGATAAACTCTGTAGCTTCAAAATATCCCGAACTGCCATTGTACTTAAGTCTTCTCGCTTTTTTGCCAGGTGACATTGTTTAGGTAGGTGAGGTCCGTATCATAGTCCCCTTTCCCCAGGGGATCTTCTTCCCTGCTTCTCTCCCAAGAAGACTGTGGAAAAGAGTTAGCAAGCAAGTATATATAGAGTTACTTTGTTTCTGGGTTTCCTAGAGATTTTAAACGTTTGTACCAGCTTTCACTTGGCCTTTAAGATTTTTTTTTTCAAATTGTTTACCTGAACCTATCACAGCATCGTTAATCAGCTATGCCTTGATACAAGATACTTTTGTTGTTAAAAAATAAATAAAAATAAAATAAAAATTCAGCACATTTTACTTATGTGCCATTATTATGACTACATTTTTCTTTCATGCTCCACAAAGATAAGATAATCTATATGACCCCTCTCTGAAAGAGGGGCTGCCACTCTTTGGATTTTAGTTTGTCAAGTACCTTACATTCTAAGCTTTCTGATGAATGAAACAAAATATATATATATATATATATATATATGTATATATATATATATATATATATATGATTTTATAGATTATCCAGGTGATTCTTGTTTTAAGTTGTTCTTTGTTAGTGACTCCTGAGGCTTAATACTTCCAAAGTAGAAGTAGATGATGCTGGATTTTGAATCTGATTTACTTGGAGTGACTTTGTATTTTCTTCTAACTGGGAGGGGATGAGTTTGCTGTTGTTTGAGGTTGACTTTTAATTCATCCTGTAAATTTCTGATATTCAAATATAATTGATATTACATTGAAGGAAGAAGGCATGACTATTTGAGTTAGTAAACTATTTTAAAGCTAATATTTACTAAGTATTTACTGTGTGCTCAGAAATAATTATAAAAGCAAACTTATATGGTACATATCCAATTTTATGGTTGATGTAGCCTAGATATGTTATATAGCTTTTCTGATGTCAACAAAAACTAGGTTCTAGTCTCTTATTAAGGTGTTATCCTGCTTGAAATCATAATTTTCAAAGGCTGAAATTATAATGAGTAGCAATGTAATAGCTTAACATTCAAACAAAAATGTAATTGCTTTTTAGATAATAGAGTATAAATTAATGATTGGTCATTATTGTCATTCATGAAACATATATTTTAGTCATGAATATAGAAATATTATAATATATATTTTCCATTTTAATTTTATGTAATTTTACTTTCCTAAGCATATAAAGCTCCAAACTGACCACATTTATTTGAAATAATAGTAAGCTAAATATAAGACTGCATTAAAACATCATACTTAGAGAAGTGTTAAGCTGCTTAGTTTTATACAGTCATCATTGTACACTTTGATGGCACTGTTGCTAAAGCCAGTCCTCTGTAGAGTTGGAAGTGGTTAATGTATCACTAGGAAATCCAAAATCACTGCAGATGGTGACTGCAGCCATGAAATTAAAAGATGCTTACTCCTTGGAAGAAAAGTTATGACCAACTTAGATAGTATATTCAAAAGTAGAGACATTACTTTGCCAACTAAGGTCCGTCTAGTCAAGGCTATGGTTTTCCCAGTGGTCATGTATGGATGTGAGAGTTGGACTGTGAAGAAAGCTGAGCACCGAAGAATTGATGCTTTTGAACTGTGGTGTTGGAGAAGACTCCTGAGAGTCCCTTAGACTGCAAGGAGATCCAACCAATCCATTCTAAAGGAGATAAGTCCTGGTTGTTCCTTGGAAGGAATGATGCTAAAGCTGAAGCTCCAGTACTTTGGCCACCTCATGAGAAGAGCTGACTCATTGGAAAAGACTCTGATGCTGGGAGGGATTAGGGGCAGGAGGAGAAGGGGATGACAGAGGATGAGATGGCTGGATGGCATCACTGATTCGATGGACGTGAGTCTGAGTGAACTCCGGGAGTTGGTGATGGACAGGGAGGCCTGGCATGCTGCGATTCATGGGGTCGCAAAGAGTCAGACACGACTGAGCGACTGAACTGACTGACTGACTGAGTGAGGAAATAGCAATATACTTTAAACTCAAGCAATTCTTTCTATCATGTGTGACCTTGGTAGAAAAGTCATCGTTTCCAGTCTGTGTAATTGTAAACCTATCTAAATTTTAAAGTTTCAGTGGAAAAGCAAAACTTAGTGAGCTCACAGAAGAGGAGCTAATTTTTGGAAGTTTGACATTAAACTAGAAGACCAAAACTGATCTTGGAGTCAACCTTACCAGATAACTTTTTTTTTTTAACATTTGAATAATTGCGGAGTTTTAGTGTTTAGATATGGGAAGTTTTTCAAAGCTGGAAACAGGTGGTGTCTTATACCATAGATAAAAGAAAATATATATATGGAACAAAGTCTGTGTAGATAGCCCACGCCTGTGTTATGTACTTACAAATTAAGCTACACATGTAGAAATTTCAGTGTGAGATTCTAAAGTTACCCATGCTTGAAGTCCTCTCCTTTCCTTTTTTTTTTTTCTCCCCGTATGTAGAGTGTTTTTTCTTTTTTTCTTTTAGTCGCTTCAGTCATGTCCGACTCTTTGTGACCCTACGGACTGTACCCCACCAGGCTCCTCTGTCCATGGGATTCTCCAGGCCAGAATACTGGAGTATGTTGCCATTTCCTCCTCCAGAGGATCTTCCCAACCCAGGGATCAAACTTATGTCTCCTGTATTGGCAGGTGGGTCCTTTACCACTAACCCTCCTGGGAAGCCCTTTGTTAAGTATTAAATAAATATAAATCCAGGAAAACAAAGCCAGATCCAAATGGATTATATATCTTTATTTTCCTTTTTCAATATTTTGGAATAATTTTCAAAGTGCTTTATCTTAGCTGTTTGATCTTTGCAAGATAACTCCTACCAAAACATAAGTTCATGTTCACTTACTCAAATATTCTAGCTAACTTTAGAAATATCAATCCATTGCTTTATGTGCTTAACAAAAGAAACAAATTGGTGTTTTGAGGATAAGAATTTGATTCTAAGATGGAAGTGTTGTCTGAAAATACACATTATAATTATACAGTATCATTATTACACTGTCATTAGAGATTACTTTAGAACATAATTAACCAGAAGGATGATGCATATAATGTATGACTCATCACTGTAGTTGGTACATTTATAGAAAGGAAATAGAAAGTTAATAAGTACTTGAAGTTAATGAGAGTTTTCCCTGAATTCCACTGTTCTTTCTCTGACTGATTTAAATTTCAGTTGAGTCAGGTATCATCTTTTCATTTTGTAGATATTCTCAGTTTTGTGGCATTTCTGAATTAAAAAAGAGATGGAAATTTTAGATTATTTAAAGCAATATTTTCAAACATGATAAAGCAACCTTCAGTTGCTTAAAAGGAAGAATTGTCACTCTTTCTACAGCTTACTATGCATAAACATTTATAATAGTCAATTGATAAGCAAATGGAGTGCACAGAGCTTTTTAAATAAAATAAATCCTAATTAATGAAAATTGAAATGTCCAGTTGAGTTTAGGAGTAACTGACTAAGCAGTAGAGTGCAATATGGAGAAGCACAATGGCAAATTCAGAAGTTATTTGAGTTCCTAGGAACTATATAAAAAGTGTTGAGAAAGCAGATGCTATAGAAGTGAATGACAGTTGACGCTACTCCTTCAGTTCACCCATCTGGAGATTAAACAAAGAAAACCTGTAAATTACTTTGCAGCTTTAAAATTTATATTCAGTACATGTGAAAATGAACTCTTATAATGTTCTAAAGCAGAGGTTATTTAAAAATAATAAACATTTTCAAAAGTCTAAAAAACCTACATTATCTTTTAAGGAAGAAGGACCTGTTTTGTGTACACTTTTTCTTTTGTAGAAGTTAAAAAAGTGCACTTCTGTAGTGAGAGTGCTCATGTATAGGATGCTTTGAACAGGACGCACTTAGTGCAGGGATTGCTCATAGCAACCAAACCCAAGATCTATGGAGTAAGGGGGCACAGCTCCCTGACGAGTGTCACATAAACTGAACATGTAAAGTGGACATGTTTCATATGCTAAAGACTCTCCACTTTGTGAAATGACCTGCAAATCTCATTTAAGATGCCATCTATGACTCTGGGCTGTAATCTGAGGAGCCATGTGTCTTACCCTTCACTTCATCTGTTCCTCTCAATCTCTTAGATCCTTGAACTTAATATAAAGCTCAGTACTGTAAAGTCTGATTTAACAATTCATCGTTTGTGTTCATTCACACATAGGAAAGGAAATTGAGGTACAGTGTGACTGAAGAGACCAATCCTGTGCAGATCTCCATGATAAGATGA
This sequence comes from Ovis aries, assembly GCF_016772045.2. NCBI lineage: Eukaryota > Metazoa > Chordata > Mammalia > Artiodactyla > Bovidae > Ovis > Ovis aries. The sequence continues at coordinate 51,456,746 of NC_056071.1, read as the reverse complement.
AAAGGAATCATTTGTTCTGAATCTGTGAGACCAGGGGAAAGGGAAAGAATGTTCATGCCTGTGACTGGGATGAAGACGTAATTTTCTCACTATCTAAAGGAGTTTGGCATTTGGCAGCCTATGGATACTTTTCAGATATGAGGTTTTGTAACTTGTGGTTTGGATCCTTGGAAAACATAATCATGCTAATACTGATAGAACTAGGAAGATACGGGGTGAACCAGAGCTACTGGTGTATGATACATTACTTCCAATCTGTATGCTCTAGAAATAGAATCATTTGAAAGATCATCCTTAGACCTAAGTGTGAGTGGTCCATAACTAGACTAGAAAACCACACTCTGGCCCTCTATTGGCTAACACCATTTTAATATTTGAATTCTAAGGGCCAGGTTCAAGTTCTGTTTGTTGTTTCACCTTATGTGCCAAAAAGCTGCCAACGGACACCATAGCCTTAACGTTAATCCTAGCCTCCTTAAAGGTGCTGCTTTGTCAGGAACAGGCCCCAAATGAAGGAAGCTGGGCCACTTCCTCCCTCCCATCTGCAACTTGGTATCTTCCATTATCTTTGCCAGAGGAGTTGTCCATATTAACAGTATTTCTATCACAGTGTATTGTATCCTTTGAAGATTAGTAGGTCATTAGAGGGAGGGTTGCGCAGGGGACAGTTTTGTAGAGAAAGAATCAGTGTTTGTTGTACAACTGTTGTGGGGAGGGGTGGTCATCTATCCTACGTGAAGCTATTATTTTTCTGATTCTTTTTGTTTCTGCATTTGTGTCCTCCACCACTCCCATCTCGGCTGACATTGATATGCCTGCCTAATTATCGAACATCATGCTTCAATTAAAGGTTGCTGATATTCAGTCATGTCCGACTGTTTGCGACCCCATGGACTGCAGCATGCCAGGCTTCCCTGTCCCCCACTATCTCCCTGAGTTTACTCAAACTCATGTCCATTGATTTGGTGATGCCATCCAACCAACTCATCCTGTGTTACTCCTTCTCCTCCTGCCCTCAATCTTTCCAGCATCAGGGTCTTTTCAAATGAGTTGACTCTTGCATCAGCTGGCCAAAGTATTTGAGTTTCAGCTTCAGCATCAGCATCAGTCCTTCCAATGAACATTCAGGGTTGATTTCCTTTAGGATTGAGGTTTGATCTCCTTGCTGTCCAAGGGACTCTCAAAAGTCTTCCCCAGAACCATAATTCAAAAGCTTCGGTCCTAGGCCTTCTTTGTGGTCCAGCTCTTACATCTGTACATGATTACTGGAAAAACCATAGCTTTGACTATATAGACCTTTTTATATAAAATATATAAATTAGCTGATTAATGCCAGAAAGAGGGAAGATGTGAAATAGTTTTTAGATATAAAGAGATACAAAACTCAGAGTTTAAAATGAAGTGGGGACAAATATTATTGAAAGAATTATGTGACAAAAATTATCTGAAGAAAAACACAGTTGATATCAATAGGAATGCCAAATTATGGATGTACAGTAAAAGGTTAATTCAGCAGGCCTGTGTTACTCAAACCTGGTACATTTCTAGGAAAAGAATTGGAACTTGATAGAACTCTGAGCCTTGGGATATTCCTTTCACCTGTTAAGAATGCTTCTGTATGTTTGAGGGCTTGGGCCAAGCCTGAGAGCTTATGCTAAAAATGAGATCAATGGTGAATGCCTGCTTTTGTAAGCTTGAGACTTTGTGCCAAGCTGATCAGCTTGACCCTTGTACTGTCAGTTAAGGGGTCAATCAGCTTGAACATCTAAGAGAATGGTCCAGTATTCTTCCCTGATTGGCAACACCTGTTGTTATATATTGTTGTTCAGAGAAATGAGCACTGTCTCTTTGACTCTGTAAGCTTGTTCTTGATTACCCCTGACTTCACTCATATGCTTTTTTCTTTACTGACTGTAATGAATTTTTTTGTGCAGAAATAAACTGTAACTGTGAATTTAACAGCTGTTCTGATTTCTGTGAGTTAAGGTGGTCTTAGGGACCTCTGACAGTATCTAACCATTGTTGTTGCTCAGTCATGTCCCGCTCTTTTGTGACCCCACGGACTGTAGCCCACCAGGCTTCAGGGGATCTTCCTAACCCAGAGATCGAATTCCATGTCTCCTGTGTTGACAGGCATGTTCTTTACCCCTGACGCACCAGGGAAGACTGTATCTAAACATTACACTGTCTAACTCACCTAGGTTTTCTACCTAAATGACAGACCCACATACTGAAATAATTTAAAATCTTGAATGTGCTATATATGAAAAATACAAGGAAATTTTATTCACAGTGAAATTATTTAGCATGCTACAACTGAGCAGAAATGGAAGTCATTGAGAGCTGGTTTGCAGATAATTTTAAAATAATATCATTTAATGGCAATATACAAATAAAAAAACAGAGTGGAGCTGTTCTTATACCCATTACTTCAATGTCTATAATAGTATTCTATTTACCACTAATACCTTTCTGCTATTGTAAAGGCACCTCAAAGGCTCTGAAAAAGCTAATTCTGAAAATGAGTCATTCATGTTAACATAGGAAAAGTGATATGAAGTCAAATAGTTTCGTGTTTGATCATTGCTGTGATGAGAAGCAAGTGCTGCATAAAAGTCAGTGCCAAAGCTGAAATAAGAGAGGTAGTGTCCAGTCTGATTCGAAGTTTCAGTCCTACAATACCCAATAAATGCTTGCATACATCCCAGTAAATAATAGATGTTAGTTACAATGATAACAAATATTACTTTTATCATGATTTGTATTTTTTAATGGTTATTAAGTTTTTAGGACTTAAGTACATATTAATTAGTTTAGACCTAACTACTCAAGCAAATGGTTATACATTCTTTTGGCCTGAGTGTGCTGTGGAATAAAAGCACTAAGGATACTGAGAATGGAGAAATTTAAGGAATGTCTTATTTATGGCATTTTAATAATAGATCACAGGTTTTCCTTATCTCAGATTTATTGAACCAGAACCTATGTTTTATAGAGACTAATCAGAAGTTTATGAAGCTCTTTAACTTATTCTGATGGTTTACATCTGCATTTCCAGAATCATTCTTTGTTTCTGACTGTGGTTGTTATTTGTCTTGTGATTGACTATAGGTCTTATGAAGTTTAGTTTAATGATATTGTTCATATTCATTATGGTCAACTGATAAAGTGTTTTATATTAGTGTTTTTGTTGTTATTATTTTTATTATTATATGTATATGGGCATTTTTGCAGCAGCCCCTAAGTTTCAAAGAAACCATAATCTTAAGACCTCCCATTGGAACCAATTAGCACTTAGAGTGTTTATCATGAAAACTCTAATTGTTCCTTAATACATGCACTCTCAGTTAAATTTTAATGAGATTATTTATTTAGTTCTTTTGACAATAGGCCTTTATGTCCTACATGTGCCTTTGATGGTAGGTATTAATGAGCTAGTATATGAGCTAGTATAAAGTTCTGCAAAAAGACTTCCACATGATTCTTTGATCTATGGAAGTGTTACAATTTTGTTAATCATTAACCTACAAATGTTGGGAGTAAAGGGCACCATTAACTCTTGTAGGAAGGTTACCTCTGGCCCAACTGTGGAGAAAAAAATATTGTAAAAGAGTGTTGACTAGAAGTTAGCTACACTGATTAATCATTATGAGAGATGCTGTGAGAAGGAAAGTTCATACAATCATTTAGAGAAAGCAATATACAGTGTGTTTTCATGATCCATGGTTCACATTTTCATATTAAGTGCTCTGTATGAGTACTTTTATAGTATTAATAAATAGTTGTACATTGTTAAATCCAGTGATTAGCCAACATTTTTTTAATGATAACACCCATTATTAGTCCAAATAATTGTTGATCCTAGCAGGATACTTTCAGAAGTGCTATATAACAAATGTCCTATAATATTCAGCAATACTCAATGAGTGTTTATTAAACGTCCATTATATATGAGTCAATTCTAGAAGCTGATGTCGAGGAGGAAGAAATTTTTCTTTACCTGTTAGGCTATTTTGGCTGGTCAAAAAGTTAAACTGGTGTGAGACAAATTAACAGAAAATCAAGCAGAAGTTTAATACCATGCATACATGGGAGTGTGTGTGTGTGTGTGTGTGTTAGTCACTCAGTCATGTCCAGCTCTTTGCAACCCTATGGACTGTAGCCACCAGGCTTCTCCATCCATGGGATTCTCCAGGCAAGAATACTGGAATACATTGCCATTCCCTTCTCCGGAGATAGGTGGGAGAAACCCAGGAAAATTAAGTAACTTGCCCAAATGGCTGAAAAGTGAAAGTGAAAGTCGCTCAGTCATGTCTGACTCTTTGTGACCCCATGGACTATACACTCCATGGAATTCTCCAGGCCAGAATACTGAAGTGGGTAGCCTTTCCCCTCTCCAGGGGAATCTTCACAACCCAGGGATCAAATCCAGGTCTCACACATTGCAGGCAGATTCTTTACCAGCCAAGCCACCAGGGAAGCCCCAAATGGCTGAAAGCCTTTTATTTATTAAGTACCATCTTCAGCTAAAGGCAAAATATGTTGGGGATAGTGGTTTAGGAGGGCTTCCCTAGTGGCTCAGACAGTAAAGAATCTGTCTCCAATGCGGGAGACCCACGTTGGATTCCTTGGTCAAGAGGATCCCCTGGAGAAGAGAATGGCTACCCACTCCAGTATTCTTGCCTGTAGTATCCCAAGGACAGAGAAATCTGGTGGGCAACAGTCCATGGGATCTCAAAGAGTAGGACACAACTGAGCAACCTACATACATAGTGGTTTAGGACTTCAAAGTGCAGGAAGGAGATGGAAATGTCAATTTGCAAACGTTTGGCAAGTAAGTGTTTCCTGAGCCATGCAGTGACAGTGAGATGCAGAAAGGAATTTTTATCAGACTTTGCTAGATTCATCCCTGTCTACATGCCTAGCTTATACTCTAGTTATCATGGTAGTACTCCCTTCCTGGAATAGGCCCTCTTAACATTCTTTAGGCAGCTAGGGAAAGGTCAAAGATTCTTCCTTATTCTTCTGGACCTCGACTGTTTTTAGCTCAAAATAAACAGCATGCCAAAGAGACATTTTAGGGTGGCAAATTATGATCTATATTGGACATACAATGATGCAGACTGGTCTACCTCACTTTTAATTAGTTCTTTACTGCCTTTTCTCACCAGAGTGAAAGCTTTATGAAAGCAGAAACTCTGTTTGCTTCCTCTTCAGATGTTGCCCCAGATAATGAGAATGTTGTCTAGAATATTGTAGCTCTTCCAAAAAAAAAAAAAAAATTGAAAAACAACTTGTTGAATAAAAGTAGCCTGAAAATATTTAGTCAAATTGAGCATAAACTGAAAAAGTTTAGTATAGAAATTTAGACTGTACAGCAGAAACCAGCTCTTGATTCATTACTATGTATTTTGAACTGAATGTGTCTCCCTGAAATTCAGATATTGAGGCCTTAGTCCCCAGTGTCTTTAGAAGTATTTCGGTTTAAATGACGTTGTAAGTGTGAGGCACTGGTTCACTAAGATTATTGTCCATATTAGAGGAGATATCAGAGAGGTGAGCTCTCTCTCTCTGGTAGACATTCACAGAGAAAAGCCCATGTGACGATCTAATGAGAAGGTGGCCATCTCTATACCAGGAAGAGAGCTCTCACAATAAACCAAAACATATAGTAACTTGATCATGGATCTCTGGTCTCCAAAATTGTGAGAAAATACATTAATGTTGTTTAAGCCACCCCAGTCTGTTGTATTCTGTTATAGAAGCCCAAACAGACTAAGACACTACACAATTATTTAGTATATATTTTATGCAAAATGGGGAATCATTTAAAGAATTTAAGCAGGAAAGGTTAGAAAATCACTCTGGCTGCAGTGTGGAAGACTGTGGGAGGCTACTGTGATAAAATGTCAGGGAGAAGGCTAATTATATTTAAATATGTAGATTGACAGAATTTGATATCTAGCTATGTAGCAATTCTTGTCTTAAAATTGTAGATTAAGATTTTGATACACCTTAATCTACAATTGTAGATTAATTGTATATTAAGTTTATGATACAAACAGTCAAATTGGCATCTGGTCCCATCACTTCATGGGAAATAGATGGGGAAACAGTGGAAACAGTGTCAGACTTCATTTTGGGGGGCTCCAAGATCACTGCAGATGGTGACTGCAGCAATGAAATTAAAAGATGCTTACTCCTTGGAAGAAAAGTTATGACCAACCTAGATAGCATATTCAAAAGCAGAGACATTACTTTGCCGACTAAGGTCCATCTAGTCAAGGCTATGGTTTTCCCTGTGGTCATGTATGGATGTGAGAGTTGGACTGTGAAGAAGGCTGAGCGCCAAAGAATTGGTGCTTTTGAACTGTGGTGTTGGAGAAGCCTCTTGAGAGTCCCTTGGACTGCAAGTAGATCCAACCAGTCCATTCTGAAGGAGATCAACCCTGGGATTTCTTTGGAAGGAATGATGCTAAAGCTGAAGCTCCAGTACTTTGGCCACCTCACGCGAAGAGTTGACTCATTGGAAAAGACTCTGATGCTGGGAGGGATTGGGGGCAGGAGGAGAAGGGGACGACCCAGGATGAGATGGCTGGATGGCATCACGGACTCAATGGACGTGAGTCTGAGTGAACTCCGGGAGATGGTGATGGACAGGGAGGCCTGGCGTGCTGCAATTCATGGGGTCACAAAGAGTCGGACACAACTGAGCAACTGAACTAAACTGAACTGAACAGTCAAATTAGGGAAGTTTGAGTGGCTCATTGTTGTCATGTTGAGTTTGACTTTGTGAAATATTCACTAGAGACATCCAAGAAAGACTTGGATACATATGTCTGGAACTTGGAAGGAAGGATGACCTAGAGATACACAATTGCTCTTTGAGATTTATGTGTGAATTCAAGCCATGTGGAGAATTCATATAACAAAAAAGAGTGGAGAATACCTAGAAGAGAGGTCTAAGGAATAAAATAATTTAAAAGATTGGAAGAGACAAAGAACTGCAGTGAAATATATACAATAGCAAAGTGAAAAGATTGAAATTTATGGGAAAGGAATAGTGGAAAGAAATTTTTTGAAAAGCGAATATGATAACTTATTTCTGTTGGATATATAGTATATTTCTTCCAAATGTAAAGATGTATGTTTCTTCCTCTGAGTCCATTGTGAGGAGCAAGATGTGCATGAAGGTGGTCAAAAAGCAGAAATTTCAGTTGTAAGATATATTCTAGGGCTATAAAATACAGCATGATAACTAAAGTTAACAATAATGTATAGTGTATTTGAAAGTTGCCAAGAGAATGGATCTGGAAAATTATCAGAAGGAAAAAACACAGTTTATAAATATGTGAGACAATGAATAGTAACTAAACTTACTGTGGTAATAATTTCCTAATATATATATACACACATATATATGTATATATATATATATAACACATATATATGTGTATATATATATATAATCATTTTTGATACACCTTAAACTTACACAATGTAATTGCCAATTCTATCTCAATAAAATTTGGAAAAAGTCATACCTTTTCCACATATCAAAATATAATTTCAAAGAAAAAGAAAATAAAGTTCTATGAGTACCCATTTAGCTCCCCCATGTAGAAATCTTTCTAATATAAAATACCAATTTGCTTCTCAGGGTGCATTCTTCATCTAAAGCCTTTTTAGCTTGCAACACTGACACCTTTGCTATGCGTGGCTTTATAAGCCCGATCAGTCAGTTCAGGCACTCTATCATGTCCAACCCTTTGTGACCCCATGGACTGAAGCATGCCAGGTTTCCATGTCCATCACCAACTCCTGGAGCTTGCTCAAACTCATGTCCATTTAGTCAGTGATACCATCCAACTATCTCATGTTCTGTTGTCCCCTTATCTTCCTGCCTTCAATTTTTCCCAGCATCAGAGTCTGTTCCAATGAGTCAGGTCTTCCCATCAGGTGCCCAAAGTATTGGAGTTTCAGCTTCACCATCAGTCCTTCCAGTGAATATTCAGGACTGATCTCCTTTAGGATGGACTGGTTGGATCTCCTTGAAGTCCAAAGGACTCTCAAGAGTCTTCTCCCACACCACAGTCCAAAATCATCAGTTCTTCAGTACTCAGCTTTCCTTATACTCCAACTCTCACATCCATACATGACTACTGGAAAAACCATAGCTTTGACTAGATGGACCTTTGTTGGCAAAGTAATGTCTGCTTTTTAATATGCTGTCTAGGTCGGTCATAACTTTTCTTCCAAGGAGCAAGTACTTTTAATTTCATGGCTGCAGTCACCATCTGCAGTGATTTTGGAGCCCAAGAAAATAAAACTCTCATTGTTTCCATTGTTACCCCATCTATTTTCCATGAAGTGATGGGACTGGATGTCATGTTGAGTTTTAAGCCATCTTTTTCACTTTCCTCTTTCACCTTCATCAAGAGGCACTTCAGTTGTCTTCTCTTTCTGCCATAAGGGTGGTTTCATCTGCATGTCTGAGGTTATTGATATTTCTTCCAGCTATCTTGATTCCAGCTTGTGCTTCACCCAGCCTGGCATTTCACATGATGTACTCTGCATATAAGTTAAATAAGCAGGGTGACAACATATAGCCTTGATGTACTCCTTTTACAATGTGGAACCAGTCCTGTTGTTCCATGTCTAATTCTAACTGTTGCTTCTTGACCTGCATAAAGGTTTCTCAAGAGGCAGGTCAGGTGGTCTGATATTCCCATCTCTTGAAGAATTTTCCACAGTTTTTTTGTGATCTACACAGTCAAAGGCTTTGGCATCATCAATAAAGCAGAAGTAGATGTTTTTCTGATATTCTCTTGTTTTTTTCCAATGATCCAGTGGATGTTGGCAACTGGATCTCTGGTTCTTCTTCCTTTTCTAAATCTAGCTGGAACATTTGGAAGTTCACAGTTCACATACTGTTGAAGCCTGGCTTGGAGAATTTTGAGCACTGCTTTGCTAGCATGTGAGATGAGTGCAATTGTGTGGTAGTTTGGACATTCTTTGGCATTGCCCTTCTTTGGGATTGGAATGAAAACTGACCTTTTCCAGTCCTGTGGCCACTGCTGAGTTTTCCAAATTTGCTGGCACATTGGGTGCAGCATTTTCACAGCATCATCTTTTAGGATTTGAAATAGCTTAACTGGAATTCTTTCATCTCCACTGGCTTTGTTCATAGTGATTCTTCGTAAGGTCCACTTTACTTTGCATCCCAGGATGTCTGGCTCTAGGTAAGTGATCACACCATCATGGTTATCTGGGTCATAAAGGTATTTTTTGTGTATTTCTTCTGTGTATTCTTGCTGCCTCTCTATATGAGCCCTATACAAGTCACTTATTTCCAAGAATCACTTATTTCCAAAAAGACTATCTAATACATAATACATTGTTAAATATTTGACAGAAAATCTCCCTATCACAAAAATAAAGAGAAAAGAAATAACTCTTTGTATATACATTAGAGTGGGAATGAAAAAAAAAAAACATTTAATTAAAACACAGTGAGTGAATCCTTAACCCTAAGGTCCCTGTCATATAATTAAACTAATGAACAGAGAAAAATGACAGACTTTCTAATAAACAGTATGGTGGTTTGAACATTAAATTTAAAATTTTCTGATTATTTTAATGCATTTTATTTTATAGATACATAATTTATATAGACTATTTTTTAATGCTCTCCTGTGAAATTCAAATGTATCATCAGCCATACCACTGAGATGAGAGAAAATATACAGAAATTCTCCTATTTCCATTTAAAATGAGATTTATCATTGTCATGTATCTCTGAAGATGAAAGCAAAATACTAATAAAGGCAATGAGCAGCATTTTCCCAAGTGAACACTATAGTAAACAAAGAAAACTTCAATGGAGCACATGAACTTTGAGTAAAAGAAAGGAAGACTTACAGAATAGTAATGTTTTTAAGCACTGTTATTATCTAACTAGAGTCAACCTATTTGGGGATATTTTAAAAATTGCTACCTGGTTTTTTCAGAGTGACCTACAGTCTATTTAAATGTGCCTTTTTGAATTATCTAAGCTATGAATTTATAATGTCTTTATGTAACAGGATTTATATTCATTACATAGTACTCAAAATAATAGCAAGAGAAACAACTTTAAAAAATTGGATACCCCTGCATTTGTTAAATTATCTTTGAGAAATATTCTGCTAAACTTGTTTTTCAGTCCTCACAATTGCACAGAAATGTAGGGTTCTTGGTTCTCCTAACCCAACTAGAATCTTGGGGAGCTCGGCTTGCTACAAGCAATATGTGAGGTTCCCCTCCCCCGCCCCCCGACAGTGGACTATCTATGGGACAAACGAGAAACATAGTGATGCAGTTTCCCAAACATTTATGTTTAGGAGTCTGGTGATAGACTTGCTTTGGAAAAATTTATAATTTCTAGAAATATTGATCTAACTGTTCAAAGATGAAAATTATTTTATTAATAAGGTCAGACAGGTATTTCGGAGCCTAAAGTTTGTATAATTTTAATACCTCTTTTTAAAACAAGATATAAGATTATACATCAGTTCAGTTCAGTTCAGTCGCTCAGTCGTGTCCAACTCTTTGCGACCCCATGAATCGCAGCATGCCAGGCCTCCCTGTCCATCACCAACTCCCGGAGTCCACTCAGATTCACGTCCATCGAGTCAGTGATGCCATCCAGCCATCTCATCCTCTGTCATCCCCTTCTCCTCCTGCCCCCAATCCCTCCCAGCATCAAAGTCTTTTCCAATGAGTCAACTCTTCGCATGAGGTGGCCAAAGTAGTGGAGTTTCAGAAAATACATAATAAATTAGATAATTTATTTCCTTATTATTGCCATACAAATAAATAAAATGACAATAGATTATAAATTTTAAAATGTATTATATTTATAATAATTATGTTTGTGATATCACAAAGATTATTTAAGCTAGGAAAAATATTAATCTCCTAACACAACTCCTAATGGTTCCCATACTTTTGGCCTACATCTTCAGATTTCCTCTTCACATGACCACAATTCTGAGTCAAATTGTCTATCGAGAAAATAGAAAGGTAATTCAGTGTTTTCTCTCTTGTAGATTTTAAAATTTATTTATTATCTAGGGTTGACTCTACACATGGACTTGTACACTGTTTGAGCATCCCTGCAGATGTGTGTTACACAATTAGGAAATTATTCTTTTTAATGTAAGTTAATTTTTTTGGCTGTGTTGGGTCTTTGTTGCTGTGCGGGCTCTTCTCTAGTTGTGGTGCACAGGCTTCTCACTGCGGTGGCTTCTCGTGTGAAACAGGCTCTAGGCAAACAAGCTTCAGGAGTTGCATCATGTGGGCTCAGTAGCGGCTGCTCCCAGGCTCTAGAGCACAGGCTCAGTAGTTGTTGCACATGGGATCAGCTGTTCCACGGCATGTGGGATCTTCCTGGATCAGGGATCCAACCCATGTCTCCTGCATTGGCAGGCAGATTGTTTACCACTGAGCCAGCAGTGAAGTTGTTCAATCATGTCCAACTCTTTACAACCCCATGAACGGTAGCCTACCAGGCTCCATGGTCCATGGGATTTTCCAGGCAAGAATACTGGAGTGGGCTGCCATTTCCTTCTCCAGGGAATCTTCCCAACCAGGGATCGAACCCAGGTCTCCTGCATTGCAGACAGATGCTTTACCGTCTGAGCTACAGAATCTGCCTTCTGAATCTATCAGAGCCATCAGGGAAGCTCCCTAAATGGAAATTCTGATAATTTCTTTTGTAAAAAAAGTTCCATATATGCATAATTCCATGTACATATTTGAATATATTACTAATATAAGAATTTGACTAGGAATTGATTAGAATTAAATCTCCTACACTGATTTTGCATATTTGGAAGGATTTCTATAATTTCTTATTCTGCCCATTTTAAGCTGTTTTTCTCTTCCACTGTGTACATGCATCCAATACAATGGACTGTGGGGCACATTGTATAGCATCTGCTCTCAGTCCCTGTATCTGTGCTGTGATGCCAGGTAAGCTGGCAGAGTGGAACTCATCCCTATGGTGGATGGCTAGCAATCAACTGCCTAGGCACTGAAATCACTGATTTACATGAAGACATTCCTCTGTAACCTAACTAAATATAACACAAATTCACCTTTCCCTTTCCTGGATCCCTAAAATTCTCACAACCATTCCAGTACCGTATGACCATTTATAGAGACCAGGGCTTCCACTTGAGTGCTGTTAAAATATAACCCTTGCCATTAAAAAAAAAAAAAAAAAAAAAAAAAAACCCACATGAATATACTATTAGAGTTTCTTCCAAGGTTTCCAAGGTCCAGAAAGGGGCCCATGAAAGTGAGCAATCCTGAAAGTTAGGATTCATTAGCTTTACATTTATCTACTGTGGGTTTCTATTCTTAATCACACATTTTATAACTACTAAAAACAGCATCCCAGTATTAAAAATAATACATGATACATTTCAGCTCCTGGGAAGGTGATTAATTACAGGCTGAAATCTGGGTTATTCTTCATGAGGAAATAATTGCAATGATTATCTTTAGACCTGATATGCATTTAAATTAAGTGTTTTTAAAGGAATGGTCTAATTGTCTTGGTTTTGTAAAATTTTCAAATCTCATTCTTCTTATGGAAATCAGTTTTTGTAATACATGAGCTCTTAAGATAAATCATTTTAATGATGACTAATTAATAGAATGTCAAAGATATTTGTACTTTATATATTCTATTTATAAATAGCATTCCCTTTTTTCCTAATAAAATTATTATGAAATATTAAACCTATCATAAAAATCTAAATTTAAAAAATCCTTGAGTTTATTAAAAAGTGGAAAGTATTAACTTTCATTTTTATAAAAATGGCTTTATTTTATGTGAACTGATGAAGCTTCAGCTGGTTATAACAGATAAATAATGTTTAAAAAGAGAAGTTATTTTGCTTGAAAATAAAAAGTCTCTGACAGTTTCAATGCAATGAAACCTATTTGTCTATTACCACTTTCATGCACTTAGACTTTTATAAATAAGTAATGCAAAATGAATCCATAAAAGTTACAAAGGTACTTTTGATAGTCAGCACTAACATGTAAATAGATCTTTCCAGTTGGCACCTTTTGGCTGTAGCAAACCAAAATAAATCCTCAGTGACTTGGCAAACACTTTCACTTCAATTCAGTGAGGTTTTCTCTTCTGATAAGCTTTGAGTTTGGGCTTAGTTGTGTATTTATTTCTATTCTATGGTGAATACTGAGAGCCATTCTCAGAAATCAGATCTTCATTCTCCAAGGAGAACTATTCTAAGTAAACATAAGAAGTCTTCCAAGGAAATCTTGTGGGCTCTTAACAACTAGTCATGTAAAAGTGGATACTATCAAACCAAAACTTACTTCTGTTGAAGATTTTTCTTCGAATCTCTAATGACCTTGTCATTGTGATTTACAGTTTCAAAATATGTCTAAAAATAAAACAGAATATTATACAAGATAATTATATCAAAATAGAGGGTTCTTTTGATTATACAGGTTGAATGCTATTGGGATTCATCAATAGCATTCAGGCTTTTTCTACAGTGAACACTGCGGCATTTGTATATTGATTTCTCTACTATGAAAGTTTAGTCACTCAGTCGTGTCCGACTCTTTGTGACCCCATGGTCTGTAGCCTAGCAGGCTCCTCTGTCCATGGGATTTTCCAGGCTAGAGTACTGGAGTGGGTTGCCATTTCCTTCTCCAAAGGATCTTCCTGATCTAGGGACTGAACCCAGGTCTCCCACGTAGTAGGCGGATGCTTTACGATCTGAGCCACCAGGGAAGTCCTAATAACGAATTCCTAATATTATAATTCTAAAGATATATGGTTATATCTAAACAATATTTAAATCTAAAGTAATCCATATTCTAGGAAATGAACAATATACATTCAAATTGATTCATATTTACAAGTACTCAAAAGCTATAGGAAAGCTGTTAATAAGAAATGCATAGCATCTGAGTTTCCTTAATAATTTACTTATTGCTGTTTGAAGCTAAAGTGAGACTTACATTAGAAAACTCTTACACAAAATAAACTGACCCAGATGTCTTTATTTATAAAATATCTGTGTTTTTATCAAATGATTTCTAGCTTCATAATATAGAAAATTAGATTAAATTTTAAATACAATTTTATTTTCCTAATATATGCATTTAAACTTAAACATTTCCATTTAAACAGTGCTTTAAGTGCATTTCTCAGATTCTGACTTGCATTTTTACTTTCAACCAGTTGAAAATACTTTCTAATTTTCTTGTTATTGTTTTCACCCATAGATAATTTAAATTTGTATTCTTTAAAATGGAGATTTTTTTCCATATATCTTTTGTTATTGACCTCTTATTTAACATTTTAGTGATCAGAGCAAATTCTCTCTATGATTTGAAACATTTAAATTTTTGACACTGGTTTACTTCCACCCCCTCCTTGATAGTGTATTTTGATACAAGTTTGATGTGTTCTTCCTCCATCCCTGGCTTTATTAAGGAGTAATTGGCATATAATATTGTGCAAGTTTAAGGATGTGTTCTTAAAAAAATACATTTGACTATTATTGGATTGCTGTTGTTCAGTGGCTAATCATGTCCCACTCTTTGCAACCCCATGGACTGCAGCATGCCAGGCCTATCCCACTACTGCTGGGATAGTGCTCTATAAATATTAATTAGATCATTGATTTAATAATGTTGTCATGTGCTCTGTATTCTTTCTGGTTACCAAAAACAGCATAGTGTTCATAACTTTAATTGTACACTTGTCTATTTTTTCATTGAATACATCAGTCTTTAGTCTTTCTTCAGATATTCTTAAGCACTATTATTCTCTGCATACATGTTTAGGATTGCTATCTTTTTAAAGAATCAACCCTTTTATAGTTAAGAAAACCAAAGGCAATTATTCTTTTTAACCGATACAGAAGATTTCTCCATAAAATATTAGCAATCAAATCCAACAATGTATAAAAAGAATAATGCATTGATATAGTGTGAATGTTTACTTTTTTTTTAGTTTGAATGCTTTGTTCCCCCACCCCAAATTCATAGGTTGAAATGTGTCTGATAGTTTAAGACAATCCCATGTGTAACTCTGAAGCTGGGGTGATCCTTCAGAACTGCCTTGTATTGAAGCAAAAGAATAAGGTCTTTATATCCCTGGACAGACCAGTTACGAGGTGTGGACTGCTTCTTGGAAGAGGACAAGACCTTGGTCAAAGCAGTTTTCTTAAGCCAAGGCCAGTTCTCAGAGAGGCACTTAGTTGCCAGTTCTCCTCCGACACTGCTAGCATTGGGAGAATGAGTGCCATTGTACTGAAAGTATAGGCTTTGGTGGCACACCACAGTATCTACTACTGAAAGTAAGAAAAAAAAATTTTCACAATTTCTTGATCATGTGGTCATGTACAACAAAATGTAAGAGACCAAAATTCTTCAGACACATGATGAACACTCAGAAGTCAATAACATTTTTATGTCTCATTAATAGCCAAGTAGAAAATATAATGGGAATTTACTATTTACTGTGGAAGTAAAAGTCATATATCTAGATATCATCCTAAAAAATGCACATTATAAATTCATAAAGTAAGGAATAAAGTAATAATGATAGACTAAAATTTTCAATATATAAATGATCCCAGGGTTTATCTACCAATTATATGTAGCTCTCCCTAAAGTCTGAATACCATTTGGTAGGAAACTAGACAAATATACTAATTTATTTTAAGAAATATATATGTTCAGAGATATTTAAAATAGCTTTGAAAATAGAGTAAATATGTAATGAGAATATAGGTGGATTCAGGTAAAAACTACTGTGCTAATTTTTTAGCACATACAAATAGTTCAATTAAACCAATAAGTGTAGGAATCATAATATGAGAGAAGCAACACATGGATAAGTTTAAAAAAGTATTGCTTATTACTGGTGTTGTGAAAGTTTTCTTAATGAGTAATTAATTATACTGCTCATACCATGAACAAATAAAACTGAAAAGTTTAATGTAAATGTTCAAATAATAAAATTAGCATTATAACTCATGAACTTTTGGATTTTATTTGCACAAGCATTTTTAAATAGGCCACCAAGAAACCTGAATTATAAAGGGAAGAAATAAATAATTGATTTCTTTGTCTTCCATGGATAAAGTTATATATTTTTTTTAAAAGCAGAATATGCATATTTGGCATAGCTTAAGCTGATCAGAGCTCTATAGTTTGGTTGTAGAACACATTACTAAAGTTGAGTAATAGAAGCAAAAAATATAAAAAATAAGTGATATAAATTGTGTAAACCTGAATAATTAACAAATCTAGTTAGAAAATATTATTTTATTAAAGGCTACAGAGTAGAAATGAGAACCTATAAGGACTTACTCCTTATAAACATCAGATTGTTAAAAATTAGAACATCACATACAATGAAATGCCAATGGTAATCTACATGTACTACTGACAGGAGTATGAAAAGGGGCCAGAATTCTGAAGATTAATTTGTCATTCCTCAACAGAATTAAGTGCGTTTCTTACGTTTATTTTTAGAAATATGAGTCATTTTATTTATTATATCAGGGTAGCAAAGGTTTTGCTCATCAAGATATAAACACCAGAAACCATGGTGGAAATTTTTGATAAATATGATTATAAGCACATTACAAATTTCTCTGTGACCACAAAGGCAAGAGCAAAGGCCATTTTGAAAGTCCATTTGATATTGTTTGCTACTGTTCACTCACTTGTGTCTGACTTTTTAATGCCGTGGACTGTAGCACTCCAGGCTCCTCTGTCCTCCACTATTTCTCAGGAGTTTGCTCAAATTCATATCCATTGAGTCAGAGATGCTGTCTAACCATCTCAGTCTCTGTCACCCCCTTCTCCTTTTGCCTTCAGTCTTTCCCAGATTCAGGGTCTTTTCCAGTGCGTCAGCTCTTACATCAGGTGGCCAAAGTATTGGAACTTCAGCATCAGTCCTTCCAGTGAATATTCAGGGTTGATTTCCTTCAGGATTGATTCATTTGATCTCCTTGCAGTCCAAGGGACTCTCAAGAGTCTTATCCAATACCACAATTTGAAAGCATCAATTTTTTGGTGCTCAGCCCTCTTTAAGGTCCAACTCACATCCATACACGACTAGGGAAAAACCATAGCTTTGACATATGTCAAATGTTTGTTTGCAAAGTGATGTCTCTGCTTTTTAACATGCTGTGTAGGATTGTCATAGCTTTTTTTCCCCAAGGAGCAAGCATCTTTTAATTTCATGGCTGTAGACACTGTCTTGTGATTTTGGAGCCCAAGAATATAAAATGTGTCACTGTTTCAACTTTCTCTCCTTTTATTTGCCATTAAGTAATGGGTCCAGATGCCATGACCTTAGTGTTTGAATATTGAGTTTCAAATCAGCTTTTTCACTGTTCTTTCACCCTCATCAAGAGGCTCTTTAGTTCCTCTTCACTTTCTGCCGTTAGAGTAGCATCATCGGCATATCTGAGGCGATTGATACTTCTCCTGGAAGTCCTGATTCTACTTTGTGATTGATCCAGCCCAGCACTTCACATGATATACTCCGAATATAAGTTAAACAAGCAGGGTGACAATATACAGCCTTATCATACTCCTTTCCCAATTTGGAGCCAGTCAGTTGTTCCATGTCAGGTTCAAACTGTTGCTTCTTGACCTGCATACAGGTTTTTCAGGAGACAGATAAGTTGATCGGGTATTTCCATCTCTCTAAGAATTTTCCACAGTTTGTTGTGATCCACATAGTCAAAGGCTTTGATGTAGCCAATGCAGCAGAAGTAAATGTTTTTCTGGAATTTGCTTGCTGTTTTCCATTTGTCAGTTCAGTTCAGTCGCTCAGTCGTGTCCAACTCTTTGTGACCCGATGAATCGCAGCACGCCAGGCCTCCCTGTCCATCACCAACTCCTGAAGTTCACTCAAACTCATGTCCATTGAGTCGGTGATGCCATCCAGCCATCTCATCCTCTGTCGTCCCCTTCTCTTCCTGCCCCCAATCCCTCCCAGCATCAGAGTCTTTTCCAATGAGCCAACCCTCCGCATGAGGTGGCCAAAATATTGGAGTTTCAGCGTTAGCATCAAGCCTTCCAGTGAACACCCAGGACTGATCTCCTTTAGGGTGGACTGGTTGGACCTCCTTGCAGTCCAAGGGACTCTCAATTTGTAGCAAGTGCTAATTCCCTCCTTTCAATAATTTCCTACAAATTTGGATATTTGTTTACTAGGGGAAAACCTACAAATTTGGGTGTTTGGTAGAGGAAAACCAGTTTATAATTTTCATTATTTTTTTTAATAGTGATAGTAAGATTGACATAAGATGATATTGGTTTCATGTGTACCACATAATGACTATGTTTCAATCTTCTCATTGTACTCCTGAGTATGGAACTACTTGCATCTCTATTAATTATCAGAGTTCTCATTTCAGGAATGATGGTAGTAGCAAAGAGCCAGAAGCTACTTATACTTACTGATAACCTGAATAGCTAAATTGTAGTATTTGCATACAAATGGTAACTACAGGTTAATTCAAAGGAGAAAGCAGTGGTAATGTCAATGTCTTCCAGGCAAAGACTACCAAGAACACATCTGGCTGACTGACAATGTAATGTGCCATGAACCCTGGAGTCTGATTAACATTCTGTATATTTTAGACCCATCTTGCCATTCACATGCATAATATTTAAAGAAAAATTGAAGTTACACTGGAACAGAAGAATCTAATGAACTGAGAAGAGGAAAATCTAAGCTGTCCTTAGAAGTGATCTTAGAGTTATCCATCTGAGGTGGTCTCAAGAGGATTAAAAAACAATCAGTTTAATATAAATTTTTACATTTTCTTCTAGTCTGAGAAGTTTCTCCTTTGCTTTTGGTATTCATTATTGCTAAAGAAATGCCTAAAGGCAATCTGACTTGTATTTTACTATAGGCGCTAAATTTTTATTTTCACCTTGCTATTTTACATTTGTCTCTTTGCTTTTGTTTTAAAATGTCACATTGATAAATCTACTACATGGCCTTCCCTTTCTCGATAAACCAGTTGGAAGGTGGCAGTGTGTGTCTTTCTAATTTTCATTCTCATTTTGTCAAGGAATAACTCATTCAGTTCAGTTCAGTTTTTCAGTCGTGTCTGACTCTCTGTGACCCCACGGACTGCAGCACGCCAGGCTTCCCTGTCCATCACCAACTCCCAGAGCTTGGCTAGCACTCATCATGTCCATCGAGTCAGTGATGTCATTCAACCGTCTCATCCTCTGTCGTCCCCTTCTCCTCCTGCCTTCAATGTTTCCTAGCTTCAGGGTCTGTTCCAACAAGTCAGTTCTTTGCATCAGGCAGCCAAAGTACTGAAGCTTCAGCTTCAGCATCAGGCCTTCCAATTCAGGACTGATTTCCTTTAGGATTGACTGGTTTGATCTTCTTGCAGTCCAAGGGACTCTCAAGAGTCATTTCTACCACCACAGTTCCAATAGCTCATTGGGACACTTCAATCTGGAAATGCATATCCTCCCTTTCTGTGATGTTTTCTCATATCATTTAAAGAATTCTTCTTACCTTTCATCTTTTTTATTCCCCATCTTTTAATTTCTATGAATCAGATGTTGAATCCTCTAAATTGTCTAACTAGATTTTAATTACTTTCCAATCTTTCTGCTTGTTTTTAGATTTTAGCAAGCATTTCATTTTTTTTTTCCTATTTTCTTGTCTTTCCCTTCCCACCTTATTGTCTTTTCTTGCTCTAAATTTAGTATTTGAAGGTAGCTTTTTGGGGTGATATATTTTCTGTAAAGTCTTGTTTGTGTTCCCTTATTTATATTTGCTTCTTTTATGATACATATTTTCTTTTTAACTTGGGAGGAGCATTTCTCAAATATGTGATGGTCCTTGATTGTCCAGCTATGTTTAATAATCAAAAAAGCAAAACAAGAAAGCATCCTCTGGGGCTCTTAGTTTATGTGTGTCTTAGTAGCAGATAGACTGCAGATTGAAGTGATGAAGCCGTTATGTCCATGTACGTCTTAGTCACTAAGTCATATCTGACTCTCTTACAACCCCATGGATTGTAGCCCACCAGGCTCCTCTGTCCATGGTACTTCCCAAGCAAGAATACAGTGGGTTGCCCGGTCTTCCTCCGGGGGATCTTCCTGACCTAAGGATTGAACCTGTGTCTCCTGCACTCGAGGCAGATTCTTTACTGCTCAGCCACCAGAGAAACCTCAATTAAACATATTATACTATTTTTAACTCTATTATCATGTCCAATCACTCTACAAATTGGACACACTTGGAGCTCTCTTGATGCATATTTTAGTATTTAATCTGAGAATTACTATACTTGTATGAATTTCTAACTTCACAAAAAATGTATCATAGCAGTGAAAGTGTTATTTTGTTTGTTTGTTTCAGAGGGAATTTAATGTAAATCTCAACTCTACTACTTCTTACAAATTTACATCTTTGAGTTTAAATTTCTTCACCTATAAAATAAAGGTGATTTCTCTGGGATTGCTAGAGAAATTCCTAGAGAAAATTTCTGTAAATGAAAGCATCATATAAGAATTTAGTGACCAACAAAAGCCAGGTAGCATTTCACTTATGTAAGCTTAAGTCTGTGCCTTTATCAAAGTAATACAGGTACAAAGTAAATATGTGGGTGGGAAATTACATTAATTAATTTATGAAGTGTGACTTATTCAGAGTAAAAAGCAGTTAAGTAGGTAAACTATTGATAAATTACCAGGGAAGTAACTGTTTTGTCTGGATGTAAATCTGGTGTGTGTGTGTAGGTTTGTGTGTGTGTTAGTTGCTCAGTCATGTCTGATTCTTGTGACCCCATGGCCTGTAGCCTGCAAAGCTCCTCTGTCCCTGGGATTTCCCAGGCAAGAATACTGGAATGGGTTTCCATTTCCTTTTCCAGTGGATTTTCCCTACCTGGTGATCAAACCCACATCTGCTTAATGGCAGGCAGATTCTTTACCTCTACACCATCTGAGAAGCCTGATAAATATTATAATACTGTAAATTATACTAATGAGAAATATTAGTGGGAAGATTTTAATGACACAATTATTCTCACCAATAAAATAACAATGTTTGTTCAATATTATATTAATTGTTATAAACATCGAGTATTGTCAATACTTATATGCTAAATACTGAGTCACTTTAGGAAAAAAAAACTTATTACAAAACTATTTCACACATACACAACTGATGATCTTGCTAATGCTAAAAAATTTAATATAAAAATTTCAAAACTATTAACATTAATAGGCTTTATTTTTGAACGGTTTTAGATTTACAGAAATATTAAAAAGATGATATAGAGAGTTTCTGGGCTTCCCCAGTGGCTCAAAGGTAAAGAATCCACCTGCAGTACAAGAGATGCAGGAGATGTAGGTTTGATCCCTATGCGACTCTTTCCATTTCACAGATACATATATATTAACGATAATTTTATTTTTTCCAGTTTTACTGATAAACATGACATACGCACTATATACGCTTAGGGCACACAGCATAATGATTTGACTTACATAATTGTGTGACCTATATGTTTATACTTTATAAATATTATGTTGAATTTATTACTGTATTTTTATATTGTGCCTCATGTTGGGATTGTCTGTCAGTTCATGCAGTTTGTTCCTTTTCTTTAGTGCTGTGTAGCTATTATTTTGGGTTTCTTGCTTTTAGATGTCAACTTTAGAATCAATTTGTTGATACCCATATCACAATTCATTGGGCATATGATTAAGATTGCATTGAATTTATAGATCAAATTGAGAAGAACTGACATCTTTCTAATCATGAACATATTTTAGAATGTCTCTCCATTTATGGAGCCTATCTAACCATGAACAGGCTTCTCTGCTGGCTCAGTGGTAAAGAATCTTCCTGCCAATGCTGGATAAGGTAATGGCAACCCACTCCAGTATTCTGACCTGGGAAATCCCATGGACAGAGGAGCCTGGTGGGTCTATGGAGTCACAAAAGAGTTGGATAAGACTTAGTGAATAAACAACAACAAAACATGAACATAGAATGTCTCTCCATTTATTTAGACTTTCTTAAATTTCTTTCATCATAGTTTTATAGTTTTCTTCATGTAGATCGTACATTTATACCTAAGCATTTTATTTTCTTGATACTAACACAAATGGTACTGTGTGTTTAATTTTGAATTTCTACTGTTAATTGTTGGTTTATATGAAAGAAATTGACTTTTATAGATTTGTGATAATTACTTATAAGTTCAAGGAGAATTTGTCAATTTGTTGTGATTTTCTTTATAGATAGTCATTTTATCTATCAACAAAGACAGTTTTCTTTATTTTCAACCTGTAGTCTCTTTACTAGCTTTCCTGACTTATGTGTTAGCCAGCTCTCCAGTGTAACATTAAATAGGAGAGATGAGAGGAGATATCCTTGTTTCATTTCCTATGTGAAAGAAAATTAGTCAGTTTCTCACAATTAAGTATCATGTCAGCTCTAGGCCTTTTGTAGACTTTTTTTTTTTTTTTTTGTCAACTGTAAAAGTGAACCTGTATCCTGTATTCCTAATTTACTAAGAGTTTTTATCCCTGTAGCTCAGATGGTAAAGAATCTGCCTGCAATGAGGGAGACCTGTGTTTTATTCCTGGGTCAAGAAATCCCCTGGAGAAGGGAATGGCAACCCACTCCAGTTTTCTTGCCTGGTGAGTCCCATGGACATAGGAGCCTGGTGGGCTACAGTCCATGGTGTTGCAAGAGATGGACAAGACTGACCAACTAACAATATTACTAATACTTTATTATGAAATAGGGTTGGATTTTTGTCAAGATCTTTTTTCTGCATCTATTGATAAGAGTATATGATTTTTCTTCTTTAGCCTTTAATATAATAAATTACATTAATTAAGTGTTGAACAAATTTGGCATACCTAGAATAAATTTCACTGGACTGTGGTGTATAAATTTTTTCAAATGTCATTAGTTTGTCACTGATATTTTATTGAAATTTCCTTCTATGTTAATGAGATAATGATTGGTAGTTTTCTTTTCTTGAAGGTCTATACATAGCTTTGGTATTAGGACAATGTTGGACTGATAGGATGAACTGGGAAGATTTCATATTTATTTTATGGAAAATATTATAGAGAATTAATATAATTTCTAAGAGATGGGAATACCAGATGACCTGATCTGCCTCTTGAGAAACCTATATGCAGGCCAGGAAGCAACAGTTAGAACAGGAACATGGAACAACAGACCGGTTCCAAATAGGAAAAGGAGTACGTCAAGGCTGTATATTGTCACCCTGCTTATTTAACTTCTATGCAGAGTACATCATGAGAAACACTGGACAGGAAGAAACACAAGCTGGAATCAAGATTGCTGGGAGAAATATCAATAACCTCAGATATGCAGATGACACCACCCTTATGGCAGAAAGTGAAGAGGAACTAAAAAGCCTCTTGATGAAAGTGAAAGAGGAGAGTGAAAAAGTTGGCTTAAAGCTCAACATTCAGAAAACGAAGATCATGGCATCCGGTCCCATCACTCCATGGGAAATAGATGGAGAAACAGTGGAAACAGTGTCAGACTTTATTTTTGGGGCTCCAAAATCACTGCAGATGGTGACTGCAGCCACGAAATTAAAAGACACTTACTCCTTGGAAGGAAAGTTATGACCAACCTAGATAGCATATTGAAAGGCAGAGACATTACTTTGCAAACAAAAGCCCATCTAGTCAAGGCTATGGTTTTTCCTGTGGTCATGTATGGATGTGAGAGTTGGACTGTGAAGAAAGCTGAGCGCCAAAGAATTGATGCTTTTGAACTGTGGTGTTGGAGAAGACTCTTGCGAGTCCCTTGGACTGCAAAGAGATCTAACCAGTCCATTGTAAGGGAGATCAGTCCTGGGTGTTCTTTGGAAGGAATGATGCTAAAGCTGAAACTCCAGTACTTTGTCCACCTCATGAGAAGAGTTGACTCATTGGAAAAGACTCTGATGCTGGGAGAGATTGGGGGTAGGAGGAGAAGGGGACAACAGAGGATGAGATGGCTGGATGGCATCACTGACTCGATGGACATGAATCTGAGTGAACTCCAGGAGTTGGTGATGGACAGGGAGGCCTGGCATGCTGTGATTATGGAGTCTCAAAAAGTCGGCACAACTGAGTGACTGAACTGAACTGAAAGTGTTGAATATAATTCACTAGTGAAACTATATGGGTTTGCTGTTTTCTTTATTGGTAGATTTTTATTCAATAATTGATTTAAATTCTTTGAGTTAGGGCCTATTCATATTGTCTGCGTGTGGAATTTTGTAGTCTGTATCTTTCAAGGAGCTGGTCTATTTCATCAGAATTATCAAATTTGTGGGCATAGACTTGTTCATAATATTCTTTTATTATCATTTTACTAACAATAGATTGGAAAGTGATGACATCTCTTTCATTCTCAATTTTGGTAATTTGTGACTTCTCTTTTTTTTAAGGGTTACTGTTTATAGACTCTTATCAATTTTTATCTTTTCAAAGAGGTGACTTCTATTTTTCTTATTTTCTTTTTTTTGTTGTTTTTTGTTTTTTTGGTTTTTTTTTTTTTTTTTAGTTTTTTTTTTTTTAAATTTTAAAATCTTTAATTCTTACATGCATTCCCAAACATGAACCCCCTCCCACCTCCCTCCCCATAACATCTTTCTGGGTCATCCCCATGGACCAGCCCCAAGCATGCTGCATCCTGCATCAGACATAGATGGCAATGACGACCCTGTATGCAAGACAGGGAAAGAGACACAGATGTGTATAACGGACTTTTGGACTCAGAGGGAGAGGGAGAGGGTGGGATGATTTGGGAGAATGACATTCTAACATGTATACTATCATGTGAATTGAATCGCCAGTCTATTTTTCTTATTTTCTGTATTGTTATCCTGATTTCAATGTAACTGGTATCTGCTCTAATTTTAGTTTTTGTTTTATATTGCTTGCTTAGACTTATATTACATTTTCTCTAGTTTTCTATGGTAGAAGCTAAATTATTGATTTTAGTTTATTTATTAATGGATAATTATTTAATTTTATATTGGAGTATAGCTGATTAACAATGATGTATTAATTACAGGTATGTGCCAAAGTGATTGAATTATTCCTATACAAGTATCTATTCTTTTTCAAATTCTTTTCCCATTTAGGTTACTACAGAATATTAAGCTGAGGTCCCTGTGCTATTCAATAGGTCCTTGTTGTTTATGTGTTTAAATATAGTAGTGTGTACATGTCAAGGTAAAACTCCCAATCTACCCCCTACCCACTGCCAACCTTAACCCCTGGGGAACCCCATAAGTTCTTTCTCTAATTCTGTGAGTGCTTCTGTTTCATAAATAATTCATTTGTATCATTTGATTTTAGATTCCACATAAAAACAGTATCATATATGTGTCTTTCTCTGTCTGACTTATTTTACTTAGTATGATAATCCCACGTCTATTCATTGTGGCAAATGGCATTATTTCATTCTTTTAAATGGCTGAATAATATTCCATTATATATCATGTGTGTGTATATATGTGTGTGTGTGTGTGTGTGTGTGTATACACAGCAGCTTCTTTGTTTATTCATCTGTTTATGCATATTTAGATTGCTTCCACATCTTCGCTATTGTAAACAGGGCCAAGGTGAACATCAGGGTGCCAGTATCCTTCTGAAAAATGGTTTTATTGGATACATATACAGGAGTGGGATTGCTGGATCATGTGGTAGCTCTATTCTTAGCTTTTTAAGGAAACTCCATATGGTTTTCCATAGTGGTGTAGCAGTTTATATTCTTACCAACAGTGTAGGAGGGTTCCCTTTTCTTAACATCGTCTCCAGAATTTATTGTTTGTAGACTTTTTAATGATGGCCAGTCTGACTAGTGTGAGGTGTTATAGCTTTGTAATTTTGATCTGTATTTCTCTAATAATTAGCAATGTTAAACATCTTTTCATGTGCTTTTTGGCCATGTATATGTCTTCTTTGGAAACAATATCTATTTAGGTCTTCTATCCAGTTTTTGAAACCAGTCTGTTGTTCCATGTCCAGTTCTAACTGTTGCTTCCTGACCTGCATACAGATTTCTCAAGAGGCAGGTCAGGTGGTCTGTATTCCCATCTCTTGAAGAATTTTCCAGTTTATTGTAATCCACATAGTCAAAGGCTTTGGCATAGTCAATAAAGCAGAAATAGATATTTTTCTGGAACTCTCTTGCTTTTTCCATGATCCAGCAGATGTTGGCAATTTGATCTCTGGTTCCTCTGCCTTTTCTAAAGGAAACACCAGCTGGAATCAAGATTGCTGGGAGAAATATCAATAACCTCAGATATGCAGATGACACCACCCTTATGGCAGAGTTTGAAGAGCAACTAAAAAGCCTCTTGATGAAAGTAAAAGTGGAGAGTGAAAAAGTTGGCTGAAAGCTCAACATTCAGAAAACAAAGATCATGGCATCCGGTCCCATCACCTCATGGGAAATAGATGGAGAAACAGTGGAAACAGTGTCAGACTTTTTTTGGGGGGCTCCAAAATCACTGCAGATGGTGACTGCAGCCATGAAATTAAAAGACGTTTACTCCTTGGAAGAAAATGGTAAAGCATCTGCCTGCAATGCAGGAGATCTGAGTTCTATTCCTGGGTCAGGAAGATCCCCTGGAGAAGGAAATGGCAATCCACTCCAGCACTCTTGGCTGGAAAATCCCATGGACGGATGAGCCTGATAGGCTGCTACAGTCCATGGGGTCGCAAAGAGTCGGACACGACTGAGCAACTTCACTTTCTTTTAGATAGTATATTCAAAAGCAGAGACATTACTTTGCCGACTAAGGTCCGTCTAGTCAAGGCTATGGTTTTTCCAGTGGTCATGTATGGATGTGAGAGTTGGACTGTGAAGAAGGCTGAGAGCCGAAGAATTGATGCTTTTGAACTGTGGTGTTGGAGAAGACTCTTGAGAGTCCCTTGGACTGCAAGGAGATCCAACCAGTCCGTTCTGAAGGAGATCAACCCTGGGATTTCTTTGGAAGGACTGATGCTAAAGCTGAAACTCCAGTACTTTGTCCACGTCATGCGAAGAGTTGACTCATTGGAAAAGACTCTGATGCTGGGAGGGATTGGGGGCAGGAGGAGAAGGGGACGACAGAGGATGAGGTGGCTGGATGGCATCACTGACGTGAGTGATGAGTGAACTCCGGGAGTTGGTGGTGGACAGGGAGGTCTGGCATGCTGCAATTCATGGGGTCGCAAAGAATCAGACATAACTGAGCGACTGAACTGAACTGAACTGATCCAGTTTTTATTAGGTTGTTTGTTTGTTTGTGTTTGATACTGAGTCACATAAGCTGTTTGTAAATTTTGGAAATTAATTCCTTTTTAGTGTATATTTTGCAAGTATTTTCTCCCAGTCTATGGGTTGTGTTTTCATTTTGTTTATGATTTCCTTTGCTGGGAAAAAGGTTTTGGACTTAAATTGGCCCTATTTTTTATGTTTGTTTTTATTTCCATTACATTAGAAAATAAATAGAAAATGATTTTGCTGCAATTTATGTCTGAGGGTGTTCTGCCTATGTTCTCCTCTAAGAGTTTTATAGCATCTGGTCTTACATTTAGGTCTTTAATACATTTTGAGTTTTTTTTTTTTAATTTTTTGTGTATGAGTTTAAAAGAGGTTCTAATTTCATTCTTTTACATGTAGCTGTCCAGTTTTCCCAGAACCATTTGTTAGGGAGACTGTCTTTTCTCCATTGTGTAGTCTTCCTCCCTTTGTTGTAATTCAGATGACCATAAGTACAGGGGTTTGTTTCTAGGCTTTCTATCCTGTTCCATTGATCTACATTCCTGTTTTTGTGCCAATACCATATATTAGGATGACTGTAGCTTTGGAGTCTGAAATCAGGAAGCCTGATTCCTCCAGCTGCATTTTTCTTTCACAAGATTGCTTTGGCTATTCAGTCTTTTGTGTCTCCATAACGAATTTTAAGGTGTTTTGCTCCAGTTCTGTTTAAAAAAAAAAATGCCATTTGTTATGGTTTACATTGAACCTGTAGATTGCCTTGAGTAGTATAGTCATTTTGACAATATCGATTCTTCCAATCCAAGAACATTATATGTCTTTCCATCTGCTGTGTCATCTATTTAGTCAGTGTCTTATAGTTTTCAGTGTTTAGGTCTTTTGCCTCCTTAAGTTTATCCCAGGGAATTTTATTCTTTTTAATTTGACAGTAAATGGGATCATTTCTTAAATTTCTCTTTCTGACCTTTCATTGTTAGTCTCTAGGAATCCATTAGATTTCTGTGTATTAACTTCGTATCCTGTGACTTTACCAAATTTGTTGATGAGCTCTAGTAGTTTTCTGGTAACATCTTTGGGATTTTTCTATATATAGTATCAAGTTATCTGCAAACATTGACACTTTTACTTCTTTTCCAATTTGGATTACGTTTATTTATTTTTTTTCTTCTCTAATTGATGTGGCTAGGACTTCCAAAATGATGTTGAGTAAAAGTGGCAAGAGAGGGATACTTGTCTTGTTTCTGATCTAAGATGGAATGCTTTCAGCTTTTCATCATTGAGTATGATGTCAGCTGTGGGTGTGTCCTATGTGGTCTTTATTATGTTGAGGTATGCTCCCTCTATGCCCACTTTCAGGAGACTTTTTAATCATAATGAATGTTGAATTTTGTCAGAAGCTTTTTCTGCATTTAATGAGATGATCATATAATTTTTAATATTCAGTTTGTTGATGTGGTATGTCACACTGCAGTCCATGGGGGTGCAAAGAGTCTGACATGACTGAGCAACTGAACATTAATCACACTGATTTACACATATGGAAAAATCTTTGCATCCCTGGGATACATCCCAATTGATTGTCATGTGTGATCCTTTCAATGTAGTTAGGTTCAGTTTGCTAGCTTTTGTAAAGTATTTTTGTGTTTATGTTCGTCAGTGATATTGGTCTGTAATTTTTAATTTTTCATGGTATATTTTTCTGGTTTTGGTATCAGGGTAGTGGTGGCCTCATACAATGAGTTTGGAAGTCTTACTTCCCTTGCAGTTATTTTAAAGAGTTCCAGAAAGATAGGTGTTAACTCTTCTCTAAATGTTTAATAGAATCCACCCTTGAAGCCATCTAGTCCTGGACTTTTGTTGGAAGTTTTTAACTCACAGTTTCAGTTTCAGTAATTGTGATTGATCTGTTCATATTTTCTGTTTCTTTCTGATTTAGTCTTGGGTGAAACTATACCTTCCTAAGAATTTATTTCTTCTACGTTGTACATCTTATTGGCATGTAGTTGCTTGTAGTAGTCTCTTATAATCCTTTGTATTTCTGTTGTGTCTGTTCTAACTCCTCCTTTTTCATTTCTGTTACTTTTTGAGTCCTCTCCCTTTTCTTCTTGATTAGTCTGGCTAAAGGTTTACCAATTTTGCTTATTTTTTCAAAGAGCCATTTAGTTTCATCAACTTTTATTTCAACTTTTCATTCTATTGTTTCTGTTTTTTTTGCAACACATGACAACACTTGCATTTTCTGTTATGCAAGAAGAGAAGCCATTCTATTAAATTGTTATCCAGGTCTGAGGCTATATTTATTTATTTTTTAATTGATTATATAAGTGGTTAATTTACCAACTTTAAAAAATGATATAAAATGCATTACTTCAAATATAATTTTTGGAACTGGAGCCTGGTAGGTAGGCTGCAGTCCATGGGGTTGCTAAGAGTCGGGCACGACTGAGCAACTTCACTTTCACTTTTCACTGTCATGCATTGGAGAAGGAAATGGCAGCCCACTCAATTGTTCTTGCCTGGAGAATCCCAGGGATGGGGGAGCCTGGTGGTCTGCCATCTATGGGGTCGCACAGAGTTGGACACGACTGAAGTGACTTAGCAAATGAAAAATATTAGTCAATGTTGTAACAAAAAAGAATTATTTGAGTCAGTTATGCTTAAGATTATTTTCCCAAAGGTATTTTAAAATAAATAAGTGATATATTTACATTCTTATAGTTATATATAGCACTATCAGTTTATGTTTTATTTGCTATTATTTTTGGGTGTGAGATGCAGGGATTTATATTTTAATGAAACTCACCATGGGGTGTTTGTTAGTGTGTAACTATGACAGGGAAGAGTAGGCAAAATGTCTGGAGCACAAACTCTGACATTTTCCCCCCCAAAATAGCTTAAACCCACTAGTTTAGAAGATTAAAACTTTTTGAATATGAAGTTTTATAGGAGCTCAGGCAAAGAGGTTCAGATTTGCAAATCCCTTTAATAAACCAGCACAGTTTTATTAATTCGAGACTAGAGAGTGCATGTGGTGGGGAAGCATGATTATAAAAGAGAAACCAGGCTGTTTGAACCCATGAAACTTAGTAGGAGATAAGGATGATTTGGTGTCATGGACCCTATGGTACCAGGGGCTGCTGAATTCTTCTCACTGTTTTCATCACATATGTTATGGCTTTTTTTTTTTTTATGTTGATGATTAAGAGATAAGCTGTCATGTAAGGACAGTGAAAGAAGAAAGAACTAACAGCCTTATTAGAGACAGGCTGTAGTAGATTAACATCTCATCAATGCACCAGCTTCTCCCAAGCAGTTTAATGCTCACTTCAGAGCTCAGATGCGAATTTCTTTCTTTCTTAGGCTGTCCTCATATGATATTGAAACTGTCTGTGTGATGGGTTTCATGGAATTTGAGATTCTAAAAATGCAAACATATAACAGAAAGGTTGAAGCTGCTTTTGTTGTTGTTTAGTAGTTCAGTCATGTCCAACTCTTGGCAAGCCCATGGACTGCAGCACTCCAGGCTCCTCTGTCCTCCACTGTCTCCCTGATTTTGCTCAAATTCATGTCTTTTGAGTTGGTGTTGCTATCTGCCACTTGCTTCTCTTCCTGCCCTCAATCTTTCCCAGCATCAAGGTTTTTTCCAATGAGTTGACTCTTCACATCAGGTAGCCAAAGTATTGGAGCTTCAGCTTCAGCATCAGTCCTTCCAATGAGTATTCAGGGTTAATTTCACTTAGGATGGACTGGTTTGATTTCCTTGGAGTCCAGAGGATTCTCAAGAGTCTTCTTCAGCACCACAATGTCAATTTATAAATTCTTTGGCGCTCAGCCTTCTTTATAGTTGACTCTCACATCTGTACATGACTACTAGCAAAACCATCACTTTGACTATATGGACCTTTGTTGGCAAAGTGATGTCTCTGCTTTTTAAGAACTTGTCAAGGTAATTTCATGGCTATATCACCATCTGTAGGGATTTTGGAGCCTAAGATAATAAAATCTGTCACTGTTTCCACTTTTTGCCCTTCTATTTGCCATGAAGTAATGGGACTGGACTGGTTGGAGGTCCAACTAGTCCATCCTAAAGGAAATGAGTCCTTAATATTCATTGGGAGAACTGACGTTGAAGGTGAAACTCCAATTCTTTGGCCACCTGATGTGAAGAACTGACTTATTTGAAAAGATCCTGATGTTGGGAAAGATTGAGAGCGGGAGGAGAAGGGAAGGATGAGATGGTTGGATGGCATCACTGACTCAATGGACATGAGTTTGAGTAAGCTCTGGGAGTTGGTGATAGACAGGGAAGCCTGTCATGCTGCAGTCCATGGGGTTGCAAAAAGTTGGATAGGACTTAGTGGCTGAACTGAACTGAATGGGAGTGGATGCCATGATCTTAGTTTGTTTAGTTCTGAGTTTCAAGCCATTTTTTCACTCTCTTCTTTCATTCTCATCAAGAGACTCTCTAGTTCCTCTTCACTTTCTTCCATTAGAGTAGCATCATCTGCATATCTGAGGTTGTTGATATTTATCCTGGCAATCTTGATTCCAGTTTGTGATTTACCCAGCCCAGCATTTCACATGATGTACTCTGCATATAAGTTAAATAAGCAGGGTGGCAATATACATCCTTGTCATTATTCTTCCCCAATTTTGAACCAGTTGTTCCATGTCCAGTTCTAACTGTTGCTTCTTGACCTGCAGACAGGTTTCTCAGGAGACAGGTAATGTGGTCTGACATTCCCATCACTTTAAGAATTGTCCACAGTTTGTTGTGATTCACACAGTCAAAGGTTTTTGTGTAATCAATGAAGCAAAAATAGATGGTTTTCTGGAATTCTCTTGCTTTCCCCATGATCCAATGAATGCTGGCAATTTGTGTGCACAGTGAATCAAATATGTGGTCCCTGCAAATATTGGCACCAATTAGGAATGAAAGTTTGAAAAATCATGCACAATGGGATTACTCTGCCCTAAGAAATAAAGAACTCCAGAGCAGAGAATCAAATCCTCTTTCAGTGGTGCTAAAACTAAATCACATCTGTTTAGGTGGGCATTGAAATGCCTGGTAAAAGGATAGAAGTCACATATGGTTTTGGCCTGAGAATGCCATACTGAAAGTCTTCATTATGTGCTTTTCACCATCTGGGACAGGGGAAAACTAATCCAGAACTGATGAAGTATTTTGCTTTGTTTTTCCCTAAGATAGCCATCAATCTCAAGTACAAATGTGAAATTGTTTTCCAAATACCAACAACCAAATGTTGTCTATAGAAGTAGATTATGACATGCTGGTCAAGAAACTCTGAGGAATCTGGTCCCTGCTTTGATTACAAGATCACAGATTCTGAGGTCTCCAGTTATGGAAGTGTATTATTCCTGGCAGATTGGTGTAGAGAGAGGACAAATTTATTTAAATTGCTCAAAGTGTTTATATTGAAATTATATTCCCCAAATGTCAAACAGACATTAACAGGATAGCTGCATTCTGTCTCCTTTCATGACAAGATCATGACCACATTTTACTCACTCAGACATAGCTGTTGACTTTCATTCATTAAATCATTTTTTTTAATAACACAGAATGGCCAAAACATTGACATGTGCTCTACTTTTGTTCCTATATCAATTTTCAGGCTTTTGTATTTTTTTCTACTCAGCCTCTGATAGCCTTCATCTGTCTAACCTGTTCTTTCTAAAAGGAAAATAGCATTCTGGTAGGTAAAATGGCAGGACTCAACCTTTTTGTCAAACTCTGGCCACAGAAAATATAAATGTCATGGAGTGAATATGTGTGTCATCGCAAAATTCATATGATGAAATCCTAAAACCTACTGTGCTTATATTAGGAGTTGTGGCCTTTAAGAAGTAACTAGGCCATGAGGGTGTAGCCCTTTAAAGGAGATTTTTAAAGGTTCCCTAGCACTCTTCTGGAGAAGGAAATGGCAATCCACTCCAGCACTCTTGCCTGGAAAATCCCATGGACAGAGGAGCCTGATAGGCTACAGTCTATGGGGTCACAAAGAGTTGGACATGACTGAGTGACTTCACTTCACTTCTAGCACTCTTTTCTAAGCTCCTTGGCTTAAAACTCAACATTCAAAACACTAAGATCATGGCATCTGGTCCCATCACTTCACGGCAAATAGATGGAGAAACAATGGAAACAATGAGAGACTTTATTTTGTTGGGCTCCAAAAATCACTGCAGATGGTGACTGCAGCCATGAAAAAAAAAGACACTTGCTCCTTGGAAGAAAAACAATGACAAACCTAGACAGCATATTAAAAATCAGAGACATTACTTTGCCAACAAAGGTCCGTCTAGTCAAAGCTATGGTTTTTCCACTACTCATGTACAGATGTGAGAGTTGGACTATAAAGAAAGCTGAGTGCCAAAGAATTGATGCTTTTGAACAGTGGTGTTGAGGAAGACTCTTGAGAGTCCCTTGGACTGCAAGGAAATCAGACCCGTCCAATCTAAGGAAATCAGTCCTGAATATTCATTGGAAGGACTGATGCTGAAGCTGAAACTCCAATATTTTGGCCATCTGATGCGAACTGACTCATTGGGAAAGACCCTGATGCTAGGAAAGATTGAAGGCAGGAGGAGAAGGGGACGTCTGAGGATGAGATGGTTAGATGGCATCACCGACATGATGGACATGAGTTTGAACAAGCTCCAGGAGTTGGTGATGGACAGGGAAGACTGGCATGCTACAGTCCATGGGGTCGCAGAGAGTTAGACATGACTGAGCAACTGAACTGAACTGAGCCCTCTTTCTGCCATGTGAGGACACAAGGAGAAGTTGGAAATCTGCAAACTGAATCTGGCCAAGATAGCAGGCTGATCTTAGACGTCCAGCCTCCAGAACTGTAAGAAATGGCTGTTATTTATATAAGCCATTCAGTCTGTGGTACTTTGTCATAGCAGCCCCAAATGACTAAGGTACTGGATAACATAGATCACTTAGTGTTGCTGTATCCTTATGGCAACTGTCAAGAGTTCTTTTTCTCTCAAATTCATGGTGGCTCAGACAGTAAAGAATCTGCCTGCAATGTGGTAGACCTGGGTCTGATTCCTGTTTTGGGAAGATCCCATGGAGGAGGGCATGGCAACCTTCTCCAGCATTTTGCCTGGAAAATCCCCATGGACAGAGGAGCCTGATAGGCTACAGTCCATGGGGGTCACAGAGTCAGACATGACTCAGCACACCATTCATGGTAAAAGTGCAATTACATTCTCAGGCACATAGTCTAGAAAGATATCTGATGAAGGAAAGGCAGAAGCTGCCCAAATTCTGCTACCCATTGATTCTGCCAAACAAGTATACTTGTTGCTGAGGGTATTAAGAAACAAATTGCTGACTCCTTATTCTGTATCCAATCTTAATACGAACAAGTGTATGGTTAGGGTTAAGGTCCAAGCGACTGTAATGGTACACATTGTAGACAGTGCCTTCTTATGAAAAAGCAAGAATAGATTCTTGTTGTATGTGTTAAACCCAGAAAATTTCTTGGTATCAATAAGTTTAGTACCACTAATTACCCTTACTTGCAGTATTATTATGTTAAGAAACAGTTAATTACTTTGCTAATGAACTGGATTCTTTCCAAAGGTTTCTAATTTCTAAATGCCAATCTACTGTCTTATTCAGCACTCATTGCTTAAGGAACGACAACAAAGAAAAGACAAAAATAGTGAAATTTGGAAGGATATAGTATGGTGATTTCCCACACCATCACCTACAAAATGTTTTTGTTTTTTTTTTTCCTTTCAATCAATCACAACTCGCCATTACAGCAGTTAATTCTCAAGGCACTCACAATAAATTCTCATCCAGAGAGCTCTCCTTATTAATTTTCCAAAGAAACCAAGATGTCTGGATGTCTGTGTTGATCAGTATTTTACCTTGCCCAGGCTATTCATTAATGTCAATACAAAAGTTCATGAGCTGTAAAATCCTGAGGTTAAGATTAAGCAGCTATTACAAGTGTACCTTCTGGCCTAAAGTGAAAGGCTCATAGAGTAAATTACTCTGCTGCATATCACTGCTTTTGTGCTTCCAGAGTGATTACTTTTTTTTTCTTTCTTTCTTTTTTTTTTTTACTAGTTTATAAGATCTTATGGAAACCTCTTCAAATCTTTTATTACTTTCTTTGCAGTAAACTGGGGAGGGGGGCAAAAACAAAAACTTCACTCTGAATAGAATCTATTATTTTTCATCCTCTGAAGATTTACACTTCAATTGAATTTTTTCTTTCAAGACAGGAGAAAATATGCACTTCATATTTCACAACATTCTCTTTACTGTAATTCTAAGCACCATTTTTTTGTAGGAATAAAAATAAGATGAAGGGTACTTTGTCTCTTTATATTTTTCCTTGATGTAGTCAGTTTTCTTTGCTCTTAGCGGAAGAATTATATGCAAACTGTAATTTCAATATACAGGACAAAGAATGTAAACGTAAAATGTACTCCCTTGATAAAGGTCATAAAGATTTCTTGATAAATAATCAAGACCCTTTTCTCAGACTTTATATCAACTTAATGTTATTATTCTCAGTGAGTATATAGCTATTTTCTTCCTTTTATCTTTCATAGATTTGTAAGTATAAATCTGCTATTGCTTGCTGTCTCAAAGAAATTAGAAGTAGTAATAGTAGTTGCTCAGTCATATCTGACTCTTTGTGACCCCATAGATTGTAGCCTGCCAGGCTCCTCTGTCCATGGAGTTCCCTAGGCAAGGATACTGGAGTGGGTAGCCTTTCCCTTCTCCAGGGAATCTTCCCAACCCAGGGATTGAACCCAGGTCTCCTGCACTGCAGGTAGATTCTTTATCATCTGAGCTATCAGGGAAGCCCTTGAAGAACTTACAGTCTCAATTTCTATTTGTCCTTGACTAGCAGCCAATAGGATGAGCCAACAGCTTCCCATATTTAGCTATGAGAATCTCTTGTCCTATGTAATGGTAGTGGTGTTGATTAAAAAAAAATACCCACTTTCCATATGTACACAAACTCAGAACTGTCTTGACTTTCTTGATATCTGTTCACCTGAATGTTGAAGTTATACTTGGTTACAAATGACCATTTACTTGAGCAGCAGATTTTCTACTATGGAAATTATATATCATCCTGTTCACCTGATGCCAGTCCCTGACTGTGTCTGGTTATATGCTGCTAATTTTTGGATCACCAGTTCTGTAAATAGCAGCTATAGCAGCATATGCCCCAAACTGAAGAATGTCTCAAGCAGTGCAAGTTGATTTTTTCAGTCACCGAATAGTCACAAGTAGATGGTAGTGGCTTTTGTGTGGTTTTCCTTGTGGTGATTCAGGGACCTTGTCTATTTCTGTGCTTTTGCTTTACCATTGTCAAGGGCAACACAGGCCTATAGACTTTTCTGCAATGATGGAGATGTGATAGTAGCCATTAGCTATGTGGCTTTTGAGTGCCTGAAATGTGGCTGGTGTGATTGAGGAACTGAATTATAATTGTATCTAAATCTAATTAATTTAAATATAAACAGTTGCATGTGACTAGAGACTGTCACATTGGACACAGTGTAAATCCAGGGTCGGCTCGTTGTCTTCATCTACCTGGAAGAAGTGTGAGAAACTTTGGAGGAAACACAGCCAATCATAACAGTCTTGATATGGAAAAGACACACACAGTTCTACTCACTATTCATTGCCTAAGGTTCAGTAACGTGGACATATCTAAATGAAAGAAAGCTAAGCCGTGCAATCCTGGTTTGTGCCTGGGAGAAAGAAGATGAGGACCACATAGACTTCCGTGAGCAACTAGCAGACACTCAGCTGCACTGAACAAAGAAATGTATCTATTAAGTATCTAAACATAAAGATGGAATTTAGTTTTGAAATTTTGGGTTTAGTAATCAAGCTATCATTACAGAAGTCCCAAAATTCTTGTTTGGTTATTTGGCCACCTCAGTATCAAACTAAAAGAAGCCTTTAAAACCTCACCTGGTCCTTTTCACCTGGACATATACTGCTGTTGAACATATAAAAACAGCTCTTAACAGCCATAAGCCAGGGGCAAGAAGGACAGAACTGCCTCATTGAATCAGGCCCCCTTGATACTAACATTCTCATGCTTTTGAGCTCATTTGGACTTTCCAGTCCCATTGCATAAAGATGTGGTTACCTCGTGTCTAATTCTCTCAGGATGCAGTTGCTTGTTAATTTTATAATTCTGATTTTCCTGGCCAGTCTTACAACTAACCCTTACCTGCTGTGAATGGTGACAATCATATCAAGACATTTGCTTTTCTGACCAGTTACTATTTGATGGTCTATACCAATCTGAGTTGACTTTACTAACCCTATCTATGTGTGACTGACTATCAAACAGTGAGATGAAAAGCTAAAGAGCCTTTTAGGGAATGCAATCTTTTAATATGACATGACTTGGACTCTTGATTCTTCCCTTATTCTTTTTTTTTTCAATAGGTTTTCCAAATACCTTTAATAAACACCCATCAGGGCTGACAGTAACTAGCAAACTGTATCCTAAATACACATGACAGGACAAGTGTGTATGTGCTTAGGTGTATTCTTCCTAAATTTGCATTAATGCATTTCTATCCACTTGGTATTTTTCTCTACCTAGCTTCACCTGCAAGTAGTATTTCATTAGGGACCCGAATAGAAGAACTTCAAAGAAATATGTCAGTTAAAAAATGGTCATAAGAAGTGATCAAGACAGTATTTCAAAACTTTCCTTCTAGGATACCTTTAAATTGTTAAACGTACAGATATTGCTTTGTACAAATAAACAGTAAGAAAAACACCAAACAAGTAAAATGGGACAAGGAGATTTCTTGACAGATTCATGAAAAAAATACATGTCACTTTCTGATGTTTTATGCTCTTAAATTTTGTAGCTGCTCATTTAACTTCTGTTAAGAAATCTTTCTTTCAAACTATTACCAAAACTTTTTGTTTGAAAATATCATCATGGCAGAAATTTTTAGATGCCTTATGTTAAAAATTCCAAGTATATTGGTACTTTATAGAAAACAGACTAATATGTAACTCTTTTTGTGATGAGAAGTGAGGAGTTAATGGGATTGGCTTATGTAAATTTATGTACATACACTGTAATAGTTTTGAATGATTAATTCATCAAATATTTTTGATGTTTACTCTTTTATAGTATTAGGTATACAGCAAAGTGATTCAGTTACACATATATCTGTGCTTTTTCAGATTCTGTTCCCATACAGCTTATTATAGACTAATGAGTAGAGTTCCTTGTAATATACAGTAGGTCTATGTTGATTGTTTATTTTTATGTAGGTTAGTGTGTATATGTTAACCCCAGCATCCTAATTTATCCCTTCCCCTCACCTTTACACTTTGATAACCATAAAGAGGAGAGAGAAAAAGCTGGCTTAAACTCAACATTCAAAAAACGAAGATCATGGCCTCCAATCCTATCACTTCATGGCACAAAGATGGGGAAACAATGGAAACAATGACAGACTTTTTATTTTGGGGGTCTCCAAAATGCATCTGGTGTCATCTGCATATGTGAGGTTATTGATATTTCTCCTGGCAATCTTGATTCCAACTTGTGCTTCATCCAGCACAGCATTTCTCATGATGTATTCTGTATATAAGTTAAATAAGCAGGATGACAATGTACAGCCTTGGCGTACTCCTTTCCTGATTTGAAAACAGTCCATTGTTCCATGTACAGTTCTAACTGTTGCTTCTTGATCTGCATACATGTTTCACAAGAGGCAGGAAAGGTGGCCTGGTATTCTCATATCTTTAAGAATTTTCCACAGTGCTGTGATCTACAGTCGAAGGCTTTAGCATAGTCAGTGAAGCAGAAGTAGATGTTTTTCTGGAATTCTCTTGCTTTTTAAATGATCCAGTGGATGTTGGCAATTTGAGCTCTGGTTCTGCTGCCTTTTCTAAATCCAGTTTGTACATCTGAAAGTTTTTAGTTCACATACTGTTAAAGCCTAGTTTGAAAGACTGTGAGCACCACTTTGCTAGGATATGAAATTAGTACAATTGTATGGTAGTTTGAACATTTTTGGCATTGCCCTTCTTTGAGATTGGAATAAAATCAAGCCTTTCCCAGTCCTATGCCTACTGCTGAGTTTTCCAGATTTTCTGGCATATTGAGTGCAGCACTTTAATAGCATCATGTTTTAAGATTTGAAATAGCTCAGCTGGAATTTTATCACCTCCACTAGCTTTGATTATAGTGATGCTTCCTAAGGCCCACTTGACTCTGCATTTCAGAATGTCTGGCTCTAGAGTTGCCGGGGTCAAGCCCTGGTGAATCCAGAGTAATTTGAAGGGGAGACAGAGTAGGTGTCCTAGGAAAAAACTTATTTAATTAAAAGTATAAAGAGAGATTAGAAAAGGATAGCATAGTAGGAAATATTAGTGGAGAAAAAGAGGCTGAATAACTTGGTTTACATGGGATACCAATAAAGCTTCGAGACAAGAAGCTGGCACCACCTACGTAGGCCACAGGTGTCTTTCCATTCTCCTGAAGGAGAGGAGGCACCGAGGCCTCCTCAGTCTGATCTTAGAAGCCCAGGCAAAATTAGCAGGCTTGGTGAGTACCCACATTCCAGATGGGAATTCAGCCAGAAGGGGAAAGAAAGAACAACATGGGGGAATCAGTCTTTGCAGAAACTGATCCAATTTCTTTATTTTTCAGGTTTGCTTATATACTTTTTGTTATACATAGGGATGAATACAGAGTCACGCGGGGTCAGCAGACCTGACCATTGTCACAATCAGGTGCTTCATATAAAATTATACATAAAGGTCTTAGGGGTTTTACATCATCTTCTGGCCGT
Organism: Ovis aries; assembly: GCF_016772045.2. Lineage (NCBI taxonomy): Eukaryota > Metazoa > Chordata > Mammalia > Artiodactyla > Bovidae > Ovis > Ovis aries. The sequence continues at coordinate 51,416,536 of NC_056071.1, read as the reverse complement.
GAGGCCTGCTGACATTTTACGACCCTTTCTTACTGATAACGGTCAGTTAACCAGAAAACTTATTTTTTCCAAGGGTGTTTTTTCTTAAACCAGGCGCCACCCTCTGAAGGTACCAGATAAAGTTGCATTCCTATAGGGTGAGGGTGTAGTGGGTTACAACTAAAAAAGGAATTTATTTAACCTAAGGTTAACATGATTAATCCTAAAGGTTAATACTTATTTCTCCTATATGCTAGTTATATTCATTATAAGGGCAGGGAATATGGAGATTTAGCAGCAAACATCAGCCTAACAAATGAAAACCCTTCACCAATGTTCCCCTTAAGATCTATTTAGTCTTTAGATAGTGATAAAGTTACATTTTTACATAGCAAGGACACAGTGATTTATAACAAAGTACAGTGATCTATAACAAAAGAGAAAATTCATTAACTCAAAAAGTCTAGTATTGCTAACATCAAAAACTACTATATTTCCTTTTCTATATTCCAAATACATTAATATATTCCCAGGTGCCTAAGGATATGGAGGCCTGGTGGCAATCATTGACTCAACAATGAGAAAAGCCCTATGCTAATTAAGATTTTCAAAATACTCCAAACTCTCTGTGCTGTTTATGGTTGAGAGCTAGTAAACAATCATGTAGGTAAAGTGGCAGGAGTGTGGATAATCCTATCACACAAGCTAGTCTGCCAGCAGAGAGGTCTGACCTAAGACACCCTTGTCACGCCCAGGAATTTTCATTGACTGGAGCTGCAAGTTTACTCCTTCTCTGAGAGAGGTGGTGGGGGTCAGCTCCCCGTAAAGTCAGAGGTATAGGTGAGAGCATAAAACAGTAAAGTAGGCACTCTGGTTTTGGGGGTAGATGCTTCGGAACAGGGGGTTTCCTGAGGCTTGATCCTGCCTTTTGTGTATGCCAAGACTCCTTCCTCATGACCTTTGCCATGGGTGGAGTTCCTCACGCTGGCAGTGAGTGATCACACCATTGTGGTTACCCAGGTCATTAAGATCTTTTTTCTGTATACTTCTTCTGTGTATCTTTGTCACCTCTTCTTAATATCTTCTGCTTCTGTTAGGTCCATACTGGTGTTTCTGTTCGTTACTGTGCCTGTCTTTGCAGAGTAATTTCCCTTGGTGTCTCTAATTTTCTTGAAGAGATCTCTAGTCTTTCTCATTTTATTGTTTTCCTCTACTTCTTTTCATTGATCACTGAGGAAGGCTTTCTTATCTCTCCTTGCTATTCTCTGGAATTCTGCATTCAGTTGGATATATCTTTCCTCTACTCCTTTGGATTTGGCTTATCTTCTTTTCTCAGCTATTTGTAAGGCTTCTTCAGACAACCATTATGCCTTTTTCTTTGGGATGATTTTGTTCACCACCTCCTGTATAGTGTTATGAACTTCCATCCATAGTTCTTCAGGCAGTGTCTCAGATTTAGTCTCTTGAATCTATTTTTCATTTCCACTGTATAATCATAAGTATTTGATTTAGGTCATTTAGGTCATTTGAATGGCCTAGTGGTTTTCCCTATGTTTTTCAATTTAAGTCTGAATTTTTCAATAAGGAGTTCATGATCTGAGCCACCGTAAGCTCCCAAACTTGTTTTTGCTGCCTGTTTAGAGCTTCTCCATCTTTAGCTGCAAAGAACATAATCAATATTATTTCAGTTTTGACTATCTGGTGATGCCCATGTGTAGAATCAACTCATGTCATTGGAAGAGGGTTTTTGCTATGAACAGTGTGGTCTCTTGGTAAAACTCTGTTAGCCTTTGCCCTACTTCATTTTGTACTCCAAGGCCAAATTTTTATGTTAATCCAGGTATCTCTTGACTTCCTAGTTTTGCATTCCAATCCCCTATGATGAAAAGGACATTTTTTTGGTGTTATTTCTAAAAAGTGCTGCAGGTCTTCATAGAACCAAATCAACTTCAGCTTCTTCAATATTAGTGGTTGGGGCATATACTTGGATTACTGTGATACTGAGTGGTTATCCTTTGAAAAGAACCAAGATCATTCTTTCATTTTTGAGATTGCACCCAACTACTGCATTTTGGACTCTTTTGTTGACTGTGAGGGCTACCCCATTTCTTACAAGGGATTGTTGCCCAGAGTAGTAGATATAATGGTCTTCTGAATTAAATTCACTCATTCCCATCCATTTTAGTTCACTGATTCCTATAAAGTCTATGTTCACTCTTGCCACCTTCTGCTTGACCACATCCAATTACCTTGACTCACAGACCTGACATTCAGGTGCCTGTGCAATATTGTTCTTTACAGCATTGGACTTTACTCTTACTACCAGACACATTCACAACTGAGTGTTGTTTCTGCTTTGGCCCAGCCACTTCATTCTTTATGGCACTATTAGTCATTGCCCTCTACTCTTCCCCAGGAGCATATTGGACTCTGTCCAATCTGGGAGGCTCATCTTCTGGTGTCATATCTTTTTGTCTTTTCATACTATCCATGGGGTTCTTGCAGCAAGAATACTGGAGTGGTTTGCCATTCCCTGTTCCAGTGGACCACATTTTTTCAGAACTCGTCACTGTGACCCATCTGTCTTAGGTGGCCCTACATGGCATGGCTCATAGCTTCACTGAGTTAGTTCAAGCCCCTTCACCATTACATGGCTGTGATCTATGAAGGGGAGGAGTTAATGGGATTGGCTTATTATGTAAACTTATATACATACATTGTAGTATTTTTGAATAATTCACTCATCAAATATGCTTGACATTTACTTTTATTTTTATTATAGATGTCATTTTTACCTGTATATACTAATTTGGTGTTGCATGGACTGTTTCTTAGCTTATCTGGCCCTGTAAAAATGTTTAACATGCTACATTCAGATAATGACCTGTAAATAATTCTGCCTTTCAAATTGTAGATAACTCCCATAATCCCATTCTTTCATCACTTTTAAAATGGTTGGAACATCACAACAGGAAAAACTAGTACAGAATTAAAATTTTTTTGAAATGAATCATGTGTTCAGTGCAGTCCTACTCGGTCATGTCCGACTCTTTGCAACCCCATCAACTGCAGCACACCAGGCCTCCCTGTCCATCACCAACTCTCACAGTCTACCCAAACTCATGTCCATTGAATTGGTTATGCCACCCAACCATGTGTAAAGTAGTTAATTTAGTGAATTAATTTTCTCATCAACTACTTATGCATGTTTTTCCAGCCTTAGATTTGAGAGAGAAATATATACAAGTTCTAAAACATGTTGTCCATTTCTCCTGTGCATTTCTTGATCATAGTTCCTATCACACTGAATTAAATGTGCTTATGTGCATTCTTTTCTCTACACTGGATGGCTAATTGCCTGCCGGTAAGGGCTTCCCTGGTGACTCAGTGGTAAAGAATCCACCTGCCAATGCAGGAAGATCCCCTGGAGAAGGAAATGACAACCCAAGTTAGTACTCTTGCCTAGGAAATCCCATAGACAGATTAGCCTGGTGGGCTCCAGTCCATGGGGTTGCAGAGAGTTGGACTAAACAACAACAAGGACCAGACAGGAAAATTCTATTGGGCTTGTATTTAAAGGGCTTAGGTTCAAGAAATTTAAAAAGAAAAATTATGCCATAACTTTAGTGGAAGAGAAAACCAGTGCTAGGATGAAAAGCCTCCCTAGATAATTAATAGTTGCCTTCAAGTGAGAAAAGAAATTCCTCAGGTTCGAGGCAAACAACAGAAGTACCTGGGAAAAATACTACTCCAGCCCATCATATTCTCACATTCCTTGAATGTGGTTTACTCAATATTATAAAATGGGGTTTTTAATAGATGACTGGCTCTTATCTTTTCATGTAAGTAATATTTATTTTTATAGAAGTAAGGCAAAGATTTATTAGTTGGAGAAAAGTGGTTGAGTGGAAAGCATTTTTTGAAATATTATCTGATGTTATTTGGTTCTTCTGTTTTTTTCTATTTTCTAACCTTTTTTACTGTTTACTAAGTATATTTGCTGCCTTGAGAAGTTGTATAATGAAGAGGTGTAAGGCAATGAAATGCTGCGTACTAAAGCTAACTTTACTAAAAAAACATTATACTACCTGTCACTAATCTGTATATGAATGACAAAGGATTATTTACTGTGGTTCAGTGGAAATATGGAAGTGATTAGGAAAGCCAGCATGAAATCAAGAAATTTGAGTTGGCCATCAAGATCACCAAAGATGGAGAATGATTTACATAGGTTTAGGAATGAAGATGTGTATTAAAGAAGGTTTAAAAGCTAGATTGTGTTCAAACTATAGCAGTTTTTGATTCCTGTATGAGCTTTTTGCCTTGGTCATTGAAAGACTTTGAAAAGTAGGTCACCAAGTTGAATATAATGTCATTACAGATAAGATGAACATGCACCTTCTCACCCAGCCTCTTTTTTAGACTGCAAGGATTAATTCTCAGTAATTACAGTAGAAAAAAATTGGAAGTATCCTAAGGAAACTAGAACGTGTGTTCACTCAAATTATAAGCTGTGGGATGCATCAGGGCTGCACTTACAATCATGTTCAGGTCAGTTCAGTCACTCAGTCATGTCTGACTCTTTGCGACCCCATGAACTGCAGCACGCCAGGCCTCCCTGTCCATCACCAACTCCTGGAGTCCACCCAGACCCATGTCCATTGAGTCAGTGTTGCCATGCAACCATCTCATCCTCTGTCGTCCCCTTCTCCTCCTGCCCTCAATCTTTTCTAGCATCAGGGTCTTTTCAAATGAGTCAGCTCTTCACATCAGGTGGCCAAAGTACTGGAGTTTCAGCTTTAGCATTATTCCTTCCAAAGAACACCCAGGGCTGATCTCCTTTAGAATGGACTGGTTGGATCTCCTTGCAGTCCAAGGGACTCTCAAGAGTCTTCTCCAACACCACAGTGCAAAAGCATCAATTTTTCGGCATTCAGCTTTCTTTATAGTCCAACTCTCACATCCATACATGACTACTGGTAAAACCATAGTCTTGACTAGATGGACCTTTGTTGACAAAGTAATGTCTCTGCTTTTTAATATGCTGTCTAGGTACAGGAAAAATGTACATTGTCATTGTCTAGATGTGAAATATGAGGGTATAGACTATAATGATCATCAGGAGGATGAAATATAAGCAAACAATTCAAAGGCATGCACAGAGCCCGATGGAGGTTAGTGTTTGCTTGGATGCGACTATAAGAATGAGTAAAAAATAAAACCTGTTATGACTGAACGTGTCTAAAAGAATTTATCATTCTTAAAAATTACTAAATCTATCCTACTAGCTTCAGTTTCAACTTGTGACAGAGAAAATGAAAGAAAATGGTATATATATATACATGTATATATATATATAATGTTAGGGGATTCTAATACAAACATACCACTGACTTTTACAAACCAAACTGAAATTTTATACTAGACAATTAGGGCAGAAGAGTAAGTTGTATTTATTGCTTTTTCCACCAAAATGTAGTTCAGTCCATGGAACATAGTATTTTATTGATACTGTTTGACTATCCTTAAATGGAAGTTTCTATTTAAAACTCTGTTTTTAATGTTATATAGTTTAGGGAATAAATTATAATACTCCTAATAAGTTACACTAGAGAACAACTTTATTGTGTTAATAATTCAGTTCACAAACCTCAAACCAAAGCTCAATGCCCCAGGTACATCACGGAAGAGTGAATAACATCCATTTCTAATAAATGAAATAAAGCCACCTGGTGTCTTTACTAAATCAGGATAAATCACAAGGCTATGGGATAGCAAAAATCAATTAAGTCATCTGATATTATTTTAACTCACCCAATAATTATGATAAAAGTACCATGAAATCAAAAACATATGATCATTAATGCCTTTAATTCATCTAATTTTATTCCAAAAAGGAAAGTGAGAAAAAAAAAAAAACTGCTTCATAAAACCACTGATGGAAAAGCATTGAGAAACATGAATTCCCCTTAGATGAATTGTCAAACCTCTCTTCTTTGCTTTGAGACTTTCCCTAAAGTATTTATGTGGGAGAATAAACCAATTTTCATGGGTTGGTTAATATTATTTTTAGAGGAAGGAAGTTCATCTACTAATTTAGTGAAAAAAATTCCTCCCACTGGCAAAGAAAATAATTCAAAATTCAAAATTACTGTATAATATAGACATCTCTTATAACTGTCATTTATTATTAATTTATTATTGATTATTGTTAATCTATTTATTAATGCCTTATTATAATTATACAGATACAGTCCTGGACATATATATGATATATTGAAGGTTTGACTTGACCTACTTTGGAAAAAGAAAAATAAATGTTGATGAGGTATATTGTGAGAATTTACTTTCACTACATTCATCTTAACACCGGACAACACTGAGCCTCTGAAGAGCTTTTGTGCCCACTTTGTAGCTTCTTGCCTTCACTTTTATTTCAGCCATGCCGCCTTGATTCTGTCCATCTTCAACAAGCTTTATTTGCATTCCCTGTACCTTTCTGTCCCTGCCCTAAGCTTCCCTGAATATATGGTATGGGGAGGCGGCTGGAAATCCTGCAGAAATTGCTTAATCCTCATAAATTCAGTCTTGAAAACGTGTGAGAGTTAACACTTCCTAGGCAGCACTTTGTAAGTCGAGGGCAGGAGCCACCAGATAGCTAAATGCTTCTTTCCTTCATCTCCTGCTTGGATAGTTTTGAGATATATTTTATAAGGCGCCTCACAAACTTTTGGTGGCATCCATTACTGAGTCACCCTTTGTTGCAGTCATTGTCATAACTATCTTTCTATTGGTTTTTTACTCCTTTCCTCACTTCAGCTCGCTGGCATTCCAAAATAAACCATCTGACTCTAGGTAGCTAACTGGTGGTGAACATTTTCTACTGTTTGCTTCATTTTTATCATTACTTGTGAGCAAACAGTTGTGCTTACAGTTGTAGATGCAAGACACAACTTGAGTAAGCTCCAACAATGGCTGCCTCTAAACAGGTAGAGGTGACATCAGGGAAGAAGTTTGTAGTAGAAAAGTGAATACCTTTCATAAAACATAAATAAAGAAGCATAAAGAAGAATAATAAAGTGTAATTGGTTAATACTTGAGGCCTTCCCAGGTGGCTCAGTGGTAAAGAATCCGCCTGCCAATGCAGGAGACGTGGGTTCAGTCTCCAAGCTGGAAAGATCCCCTGGAGAAGGAAATGGCAACCCAGCATTCTTGCCTGGAAAATCCAGGCTACAGTCCGTGAGGTTGCAAAGAGTTGGACATGACTGAGTGAGCATGCATGGTTAATACTTGAGGCTATGGGATGTACCACCTATCTTTATCACTGATCTAAATCTTTTTATGTTTGCTGGGTCTCTATTTCTTTTATTTTTGTCTTTCAATTGCAGTATAGCTGATTTACAATATTAATTTCACACATTCAACATAGTGATTCAGTATTTTTTATAGATTATACTTCATTAAAAGTCATTACAAGATAATGGCTTATACTTCCCTGTACTGTACAATGCATCCTTCTTGCTTATCTATTTTATGCATTGTAGTTTCCATCGCTTAATCTCATACCCCCAATCTTCCCATCCTCACTTCCTTCTCCCCTTTGGTAATCACTAGTTTTTTTCTGTATCAGTGAGTCTGTTTGTTTTGCATATACATTTTGTTTTGCATATACATTTGTTTATAATTTTAGACTCCACATGTAAGTGATATCATACAGCATTTGTCTTTATCTCACTTATTTCACTAAGAAAAATACTCCCTAGGTCCATCCACCTTGATCCAATTGGCAGAATTTCTTTCTTTTTATGGCTGAGTAACAGTCCATTGTGTGTCTGTGTGTTAGTTATCACTTTTTCTTTATCCATTTGCCTGATGATGGACACTTGGGTTGCTTCCTTATCTTGGTTCCTATAAATAGTGCCACTATGCACATTGGGATACATATGTCTTTTCAAATTAGAGTGTTTCATCTTTTCTGAATGTATTCTCAGGAGCGGGATTGCTGTGTATCCCAGAGATTTCTCAAACAGTTTTCATTTATTATTTTTTTCCCCTTTGCTATTCTGATTGGGTGATTTTTATTGTTCTATATTCCAGATCATTTATCCATTCTTCTGTATCACTTAGTTTTCTATTCATGTCTTCTATTAATAGTGTGTTTTTATTTCAGCTATCAAAGTTTTCATTTCTGATTGGGTCTTTTTTATACTTTCTAGTTTCTTGTTAAAATGTCACTGTTTAGATCACTTTCCCTAATTCAGTTGACATTTGTAGTACCAGTGTTTTTGCATTCTTTATCTGGTAAAATTTTAACTTGTTTCCTTATTTTTTTCAGGTGTTGTCTCACTCTTTCAATTGAGACCAGTTTCTCTACCTTTTCATTTTTCTTATCTTTTTCTGCCTCTGGGTTTAAGTGAAGCAGTTACTTATTGGAGTGTTAAAGAACTGTTCTTATGTGTAAGCATTCCTATATAGACTTTTTGTGCCCAGGGCCTTCTTGGGGAGAACTGGATTTGATGTGGACACAAGTCACTTATTTCTTCAGGGTTTGTACCATGTATCACCTTGGTAGAGAGTGGAGTGGAGATGAAGGAGCTAGGGAAGGTTTTGGGTGTGGGGTGGGGCTTCCCCCCTGCTCAATGGCCATTACCACTCTATCAGGGACCAGGTCTGATCCCAGTTTGCTAGAACAAAAGCCCAGAGGGTCAGGCTTGAGGTGACTCTTCTCCCTTTAAGGTTGATTTTTCCCTCTCCCTACACTGGGATCTTTCCTCAAAGGAAGGGAGTACTGAAGTGAGTGTTGCCCTTGAACAGACAGAGGTTTGAGGCATTGTCTGTGCAGGCATCCATGGCTCTGTTCAGACATGGCCTTAGGTTCAATCTCCCCTTGTTCCTCACAGCTGATCACTATTCCCTGCTTCTGCCACTCCATTCTGTTGTGGAACCACTCAGCAGGGCTGGCAGGAGCCCTCATGATTTCTTGGTGTATATTGAGATGTTAGCTGTGATGGGGAGTTGGCCATCAGAGATCTGGTGGGCTTCTGAGACACAACTTGAGGAAGCTCCAACAATGGCTGACACCACCCCACCTGAGATCAACCACAGAGCCAGATCATCTCTGTATCATAGGCAAGTCCTTTCCCTAGTCATGGCCATGCCAGATCCAGTGCTGCGCTGTGGCATGGAGTGAGCTGGACTGAAGCATTCTCTAGGTCCAGGCTGTGGAGCATGGTGAGGTGGTCATGTAAACACATCGCCACTAGAGCAGACCTTGCTTCACTCTGCCTCAGAGACTAGCCAAACCCTGGACCCTCCTCACAGGTGTAGTCCAGGGTTTCTCTCACTCTTGTGTTTGGTTCAGCCTTCCTCCAACCAGCCAAGGGGGCTTGTCTCCTTTACACAGGACCCAGGACTGGGACATCCAATTTATGGCTCAACCTGCTTGCTTCCCAGGGCAAGTCTCTACCCATGAATTTTTCTTTTCCTCTGGGTCCCTTCCCAGGGGCACAGGTCCTGACTTGATCCCTTTTCTTCCCTTTCTACCTGATTTGTCAACCCACTCCAGTACTCTTGCCTGGAAAATTCCATGGACTGAGGAGCCTGGTAGGCTACAGTCCATGGGGTCACAAAAAGTCGGACATGACTGTGCGACTTCACTTCACTACTGACAGCTTGGTTGTACACGAGTCTTTCTGCCAGCTTCCAGTTAGTTTTCAGTGAGAATTGTTCCACACGTAGACTTATTTTTGATGTGTTTGTGGAAGAAGGTAAGTTCCACCTTCTTACTTCACCCTCTTGATCTCCTTTTGGGTCTGGTTTCTTGAAACTGTGGGAATTATGGGCTAACTTTAGTTTAGCAGCTAATATTTTTAAGGTGTCTTCAGTATTTTGTATATATTATGAATGCAAATAATCATGAAAACTGGGAATCAACTAGGTTATATGATCTACCAAAGGACTCAACCTCTATTCAATTAGTGACTGACTGACTTAACATCAATGTCTTTGGTCTTTCCTTTATTTGCCTCCATTTAGTTCATGACCAGAGTCATTTAAAATTTTCTCTTATTTACAGTTCCCATTGTTCTTTAATAAATGTAAAAAATAGTTGAATATATTTTTTGCATCTTCTCAAAATTGCTAAATCAGTGGGTAAAATAAAGACAATTACACTCAAGGGGCTGATTTCCTGGTGAGACTAGAATTATCACAGCCTTTTCACACTGCAGAATCAAGCATGAGTTAAATAATAATTATTCACTCATTATATGATCACACTGAAGACACATGAAAAGAATGGGGATATTTATTATTAATAGATATAATGCATGAACCATTTTGATAAAACTTGGAATTAAACCAATGCTAAGAAAAACCATATGTCAAGACACAAAAAGGAAGGTTATCCTCAAATATTACAATTGGCAAGAAGGAATCAGAGCCTAAATAATAGTTCTTTATCTTTAACCACCTCATTTAATGGTAGCTTCATCTTCCTAATTTTTCAGGCCAAAAAAAAAAAAAAAACCTGCATAATTTTTGACCTTTATCTCTCAGAACCTACATATAATCCCTTAGTCACTCCTAACAGATCAACATGCATATTTTATGCAGAATCCAGCTGTTCTTCATCTCCACTGACACTACCATAATACAAAAATCTAGTGTGACTTGCTTGGATTATGGTAGTATTTTTTAGCTGTTTCCCTGATTTCATCCTGGATAAGGAAACGGCAATCCACTGCAGTATTATTGCCTTGGAAATCCTATGGACAGAGGAGCCAGCTGGGCTACAGTCCATAGGGTCATAAAGAGTCAGAAAGGACAGTGTGACTGAGCATGCACACACTGATTCCACCCTTGCCCCATTTAGTCATTTCTAGACAAAGAAAGCCTTTTAAAATATACTAGATAACATTAATTCAACTCAAAAACTTCAGACAACTTTGTTTCTCCTGCACAGTAAAAGCCAAATCGATTAAAATCCATTTTAATATAATTCCATTTAATTCTAATATAGGCCCTAGATGATCTGGTGGGTTGCCCCTCACATACCGCTCTCTATCTGATCTCCTATCACCCTCTTTCCATCTCACTGCATTCCACCATCCTGTCCTCCTCTCTCCAGGGACATAACTAGCACACTGAGTCCTTGCTTTGCCTAGAATCTTCTTGACTTGTGTGGTATGACTCATTATCCCAGCTTCTTTAAGTCTTCCTATAAATGCCACCTTCTCATTAAGGCTCGACTTCATTTAAAATTCCAAAATCCCCCCTCAGCTCTGCATATTGCCTTTCCTTTATTTTACTCCATTGCACTATCACCAGTTTATATATAATATATATTTTACTTATTCATCTTGATGTCTGTATCCTCCCATTGTAAAAATGAATAAGGGAAATTTGTTTTCTTCAGTGTTGTCTCTACTGTCTGACAGATGGTAGGTGCTCAGTAAGTACTTGTTGAATGGAAGAATGAATAACATAAGAAAAAGGTCTTTTAAGTACTTTGAGGGTAGAATCTTTTCCTCATGACTGAGCACTTAGGAATTATGAAGGCCTGATCTGAATTCTCCAATTAAAGTATATCCACTTTTGGCGGATGAAGCGTCTAAAAGCTACTCAGCCATGACTTTTCTTTTTTTTTTTACAGCTAAATCTGTTTTTCATTTTCTTAATCTGTATCATCGACTTTCTCTTATTAGTGTAGTGGTGGGCCTTACTGTCACTACCTGTCACTTCATGGTGTTAATGTGGACATAAAAAGAATGAAAACTTGAGTTGGCAAAATAACTGCAAAGAATTATTCAGTTGTTAGTATAGGTACAATGTTCATTCTTTGTGCTATACTTGAAAGAATGTAACCTGCATTTAATATGGGAACTTTTGGAAAAATCATTAAAGTCCTCTGACTTTCTGTCTTGTAAGCCATACAGAAGGAATGTTTCTGGTCCTATTTCATGGACTAAGGAAGAAAGGAGAAAGGAAGGGAGAGAGGTAGAAAGGAAGGAAGAAGATTTTAATGCTGAGACTTTGTAGGAACCGAGTTTTGAGCACTATTTTTGGGTTTTGGAAAATATGCCTGTATCATACACTCCTCCACAAGATTAATGTATAGTGTGCTTTTCTCTCAGCCACACAGCTGTAGTAACTTTAGCAACCCAACACAATAATTTTTGTTATTAAAAGACTTCATAGACATGAGTTTGGTTCAGTTCAGTTCAGTTGCTTAGTGGTGTCTGACTCTTTGCCACCCCATGAATTGCAGCAGGCCAGGCCTCCCTGTCCATCACCAACTCCCAGAGTTCACTCAGACTCACATCCATCGAGTCAGTGATGCCATCCAGCCATCTCATCCTCTGTCATCCCCTTCTCCTCCTGCCCCCAATCCCTCCCAGCATCAGAGTCTTTTCCAATGAGTCAACTCTTCGCATGAGGTGGCCAAAGTACTGGAGTTTCAGCCTTAGCATCATTCCTTCCAAAGAAATCCCAGGGCTGATCTCCTTCAGAATGGACTGGTTGGATCTCCTTGCAGTCCAAGGGACTCTCAAGAGTCTTCTCCAACACCACAGTTCAAAAGCATCAATTCTTTGGTGCTCAGCTTTCTTCACAGTCCAACTCTCACATCCATACATGACCACTGGAAAAACCATAGCCTTGACTAGATGGACCTTGTTAGCAAAGTAATATCTCTGCTTTTCAATATGCTATCTAGGTTGGTCATAACTTTTCTTCCAAGGAGTAAGCCTCTTTTAATTTCATGGCTGCAGTCACCATCTGCAGTGATTCTGGAGCCCCCCAAAATAAAGTCTGACACTGATTCCACTGTTTCCCATCTATTTCCCATGAAGTGATAGGACCGGATGCCATGATCTTCGTTTTCTGAATGTTTAGCTTTAAGCCAACTTTTTCACTCTCCTCTTTCACTTTCATCAAGAGGCTTTTTAGTTCCTCTTCACTTTCTGCCATAAGGGTGGTGTCGTCTGCATATCAGAGGTTATTGTATTTCTCCCGGCAATCTTGATTCCAGCTTGTGCTTCTTCCAGCCGAGCGTTTCTCATGATGTACTCTGCATAGAAGTTAAATAAGCAGGGTGACAATATACAGCCTTGACGTACTCCTTTTCCTATTTGGAACCAGTCTGTTGTTCCATGTCCAGTTCTAACTGTTGCTTCCTGACCTGCATATAGGTTTCTCAAGAGGCAGGTCAGGTGGTCTGTATTCCCATCTCTTTCAGAATTTTCCACAGTTTATTGTGATCCACACATCAAAGGCTTTGGCATAGTCAATAAAGCAGAAATAGATGTTTTTCTGGAACTCTTTTGCTTTTTCGATGATCCAGTGGATGTTGGCAACTTGATCTCTGGTTCCTCTGCCTTTTCTAAAACCAGTTTGAACATCAGGAAGTTCACGGTTCATGTATTGCTGCAGCCTGGCTTGGAGAATTTTGAGCATTACTTTACTAGTGTGTGAGATGCATGCAACTGTGTGGTAGTTTGAGCGTTCTTTGGCATTGCCTTTCTTTGGAATTGTATTGAAAACTGACCTTTTCCAGTCCTGTGGCCACTGCTGAGTTTTCCAAATTTGCTGGTATACTGAGTGCAGCACTTTCACAGCATCATCTTTCAGGATTTGAAATGAATACACTCTCTTATATAGTTATAAAATCTACTATGATCTGTTACCACTTGCTTTCCCAGAATGCATTCAATTCATTCCTTTAATCCTGACTCTGATCCATGTCTTCATTTTGATTACCATGCCTTGAAATATTCTCAACATTTCAACTGCTTATGGACCCCAAGGACCTTAAAAAAGTTCATTACTAGGGAAACATCTCAGCACTATTATACAGAGCAGCATGGTTGAATGGAAATTTCATGATCTTTATGTAAGCTTTAAAGAACTTAAATACCTTAGAGGAAAAGTGTTCTGCAAACTTGGGCACTCTACTATTTATGACAAAGTTTCTGTCTAAATCTGCTTTGCTTTTTGATCAGGATGAATTGAATTTTATGGTGCTTTCCAGATCTTGGCCTTATTTTAGAGAACATTTTGACTTATGTCCTTTATACAGAAGTTCCCAAACAAAAATGTGAACTGGTGATATTGGTGTTAGTTCATATCACTGGGCAAGTATTGCTTCAGCTTGTATTTTTCCTACAATCTTTTTCAACACGTAAATTCGTCGTTTGATCAAGTGGTAGATATTTCTTCCCTCAAGCCATTCCTTCACTGCCTCCTTAGCTTTATGTGCACATTCTAAATCATTACTCTTCCTCTACTGAGGAGATAAACACTGCTAATATTTTCTTAGGAAGTCCTCTCCATATGATTTTATGCTCCTCCTTAATCTGAAGATCAGATCAGACATTGAAAACATTGATCTTAAATATTTTTTCTCCCTAATCCTGCCACAATGCTCACTTACTACAAGTCTCATGTGGATGTTTTATTCAAACACCATTTTGTAGGTATTTCCTAAGTACCTTGAGTCTCTGTGTTACTCACACCCATGGTGATAGCCAAAAGCTAGTCACCTCTTAGTTCAATTCAGGTCAGAAATCTTAACTTTCAGCTTCTCTCTTGCTGAAGATGAACTATTTCCCCCCCCCGCCCAGACTTCTCACACTATGACACGCAGTACACTCATTCTATGAAATGCTATAACCTTCCACCGTATTGATCTTCCTATCTTCTCAGGGTCTAAAAGGAGCTTTCTTATTTTACTTTTCTAGACAGTCTAAAGCCCTGGATTCATCGTCTGAAGCATGTTTTTCACCGTTGTTCTCAAATCTCTCCCATCACCAGTCCGTCTACTATACCCATCTCACCAAATACACAAATAAAAGCTGCTCGAACGTGAACCAATCTTAGTATTTACTTTTATTGCTTCTAAGTTCCCTAAGCTCTGACTAGGTATAGTGCCTCAGCCATATACACTGTTACTGGGAGACATTCAGGGAACCCATTGTCTCTTTCCCTAACGTTTTCCTCTTCTGTTATCTCAATTAGTGGTAAACCTAAATAGCCACTCACTTACAGCTAGACTATAAAAATACAGTCTAAATCTTTTCTGCCCCCCAAATGAATACATCATTGTACTCATGAAATTCTAATTATATTTGTCTTTAAGTTTTCTTAAGTTTGCCTTTTTTCCCTCAGCTTATCACTGGCCTGTTTCATCCTTTAACATATCTTGTCTAGATTATTGTAAAAAGCTTTGAAGTAGTTTTCTTGCCTCCAGTCCTAAAGTTTTATCTACAACAAAGTCATAACTATATTATCCCTCTGCTTAAAAACCATCAGGTGCCTCCTGCACTGCATTTATGACTGAGCTAAAATTATCTTTTCTATGTCTCTGCAGTATTTTCATCTGTATCATAAATCCAAGTATATTATATGGCTCTTAATATTTTATTCTGTAGGATCGCTTACTGCCACTAAATGTAAGTTTTTGAGAGCTATGATTCTATCTATTCAGTTACAAGCTGTTAGCAGAACTTCTAAAAATGTTTTTGGTGCTTATTAAGTATTTGATGAGATGGTTAGATAGTATCACCGACTAAATGGACATGGATCTGAACAAACTCCCAGAGATAGTGAAGGACAGGGAAGCCTGGCATGCTGCAGTCCATGGAATCACAGAATTGGACCTGACTTAGTGACAGAACACCAACAGCAAAGTATTTGACAAATAGAATAAATCACCCAGATTATGAAGAGTAGAAGCCAACCAGTTCATACTGGAAGGTATGAAACAAAATGCTAACTCAAAATTTTGTTGATAGTTATAGATGTGTGAAACCACAATGCATATTCTGCTTAAGCTTTGATACTACCATTTCAGTTGGTGAGTTGTGTAGGTCAGGGGTAAATTTTACTTTTTTAACATATTAATAACAATCACAAAGATTTTCATTTGACACTGAAAATGTGTCAGTTTATAGCATTATCAAAAATGTTTACTGTGCAAACAGTGCAGTGACAGTGTTTACAAATTCTGAGTTTCTGGCTCTTTTGCATTTTTTCATTTTCCATGTAAACATGCATTGGCACTTCCATAGATCCCCACGTTATTAACATGTCACCTGTGTGATACAAGGGTCAATGATTGATTATTGGCTATTTAAATTAAAAGTCATCATACAGTTGCAGCTTCTTTTAAATTTTTTTAAAAATTTTTAATTAGAGGATGATTGCTTTACAATGTTGTATTGGTTTCTCTCATACTTCAGCATGAATCAGCCATAGGTATGCATATATTCCCTCCCTCCTGAACGTCAACCCCACCTCCCCTCCCCAGTCCTCTAGGTTGTCACAGAGCACCAGGTTGAGCTCTCTGTGTTATATAGTAACTTCCCATTAGCTATCTATTGCACAAATGGTAATATATATGCTTCAGTGCTACCCTCTTAATTTCAATTAAGCTAATTCCTTGGATATTGTCACTTAATCATATAAATAGTACAAAAACGTGTAATGAAATGTAGTATATTGACATAGAAGAAAAATAATGAAGAAAGTAAGATGATAACACAGTTTTTATCACATTGAAATTTCTTACCCCTGACTTAGCATATCTAAATCCTACTTTCTTTAAGATGAAATGAGGTTTAGCCCCTCTCTCAATGCTACCACCCCACTTTCTCCTATCCCCACTGTGTCTATAAGTTATAGTTTTATGATTTTAATCAGTGGTTCTCAACAGTTATGTCTCCTCCCCACCCTGGAGGCCAGTGTCAATGTCAGGAGACATTTATTGTTGTCACAACTGTGTAGAGGGAGCTAGGAGCTGGGAGCTACTGGCATCTAGTAGATAGAGCCCAGAGAGGCTGATAAACATCCTAGAGTGGACAGGAGAGCCTACAACCATGTCCAAGTGTTCGGTGAGATCTTTAGGAAAGACCAAAACGTCAATGGTGCTGGGGTTGAAAAATCTTGGTCTGTTTATGTATTTACCACTTAATACTGATTTATACCATAGAACATCGTACTTAAGTGCTGTTGGGAGCCAAAGAAAGAATTCTATAAGAAACTGCTTTCAAGGAGCTTATAATCTACTGTAATAAGAGAGACTATTATTAGTTATCCATAGTTACTTATGCATAGTTACATATGTAAAATGGAGATAAAGATAGTTACTACTATTGAGGAAGAAAATTTGAAATTATATGAAAGTTGAAAGAGTTATTTCAAACTGAGAAGGACTATAAAAAAACATTGGGTTTAATCCCTGGGTCGGGAAGATGGGCATGGCAACCCACTCCAGTATTCTTGCCTGGGAAATCCCGTGGACAGAGGAGCCTGGAAGGCTGTATAGTCCATGGGGTCAAAAAGAATTGGATATGACTTAGTGAGTAAACAACAATAACATAGACATGTACCTGTATGTACGTATGTAAATGTTCCAAAAAAGAGAGATAAGTGAGCAATTAATTCATTTTATAGGAAAACATGTGTGAAGCATCCAGAAAAGAACTTTGAATTGAACTCTGTTAAATGAGTGAGAATTTGAGGTCAGAGGAAAGATAAGATACCACAGAGCAAGAGTCAGGTCAGGGGTGTGAATGTGCTTGTTTTTCAGAGAATGAGGCTGGATATATTGGGTTTAGCAAGTATATGGTGTTAGGTATAGATTTAATTGACCTGTGTACTCTATAAAGGCTTTATTAAATATTTCATTTAAATAGAAGCATTACCCAATAGTAATTATTGGCATTTTATTCTGCTTTCAAATTTAGCGTCAGTGAATATCACATTTAGCACTCCATTTATTGTATGTATGTGTGTGTGTGATGGGGTTGTGTTCGTTTTGGTATTTTTAATAGTTAACTCTGCTTTTACTTTCTCTGCTCACGTTAGACTTCATTTTGAGACTGAGATCCTGGGACACCTCCCATGCTCCAAATCACATTTAATAGATATTTCTTTGTTTGACACTTGGCACCAGTCTGAGACCCAACACTGTGTAAACACAGCAAGAAATGGATTATCGGGAGATGATCAAGGATCTGGCTCTGATAATTGGACAACTTTACATTTTCCAAAGTAGAAGTGTGCAACGAGCCTCATTTTATTATTTCTTCTAAAGTTTATCCAGAACATATCGAAATTTTGTATGTCATAGAAAATCAGCTGTCCCAGACTCCTTGCTCTTCCTTATTCCCCAAGTCTAATTAGTCATCACAATCTGAGGTGCCTGCCTTCTCCAGTGTCTCTAATTTATCTCTGCTCCCCACTCCTGTGTGAAACTGGATGTCACACTCTCTGTTCATGCTTTCACTGGGCCTTCTCCAACAGCTCCTTAACGATAGTCCTGAATTCAGGCTTCAGTCAGTGCTGCAGAAAAGATTTAGAATGCAAATTTGCTCCCCATGCTTCCTTACTTACAACTTTTCTATGGCTTCTGCTGCTTATTGGATGAGATCCAAACTCCCCAAAGAAACTGAGGAGACTGTTCAAGTCCCGGCTTGATATTATCACTGGCCTCATGCCTTGATCTGTCTTAACAAGCACACCCTAGCTGTGTATGGAATAGACAGTTGCTGTGTACACCATTCATGCTGGCGGCAGATGACATTTTCTCAAGGGAGGACACTGCCCAGCTGGGAGGAGTGTGACCAGCTCTGCCTCCTTCATGTCTGTCTCTGCCTTTGAGCTGAGTCGTGCTCCTTTCAGGGCGGCTACAGCCAACTGCTGAGTAAGACTGAGTAAGACTACCACCTTACCACCTCTGCCACTGTAGGAGCCTCTAACCAGGAAGCATTGCTCCAGAGTCCCACATGGGCTGTCAGAGGTGTGTCAGGATTACATTACAATTTCAATCCCCTCTGCCTGATCTTGCACGGGGATCCCTCTTTTCTTTGGAAAGGTCTCACTCTCCAATAAACTCTTTACTCTGTCTCAGTAGACATTTCTGAGGTTCAGTGTGACCGGTCCTAGGCAAGCTGGCCCTCAGCAAAGGATACCTACTCTGTCCTTTACATGGAATTCCATCTTGTCCTCTCAGACTTCGTGAAGTAAAACAGTTTCCTTCTTCACCATCATATCTTCTCTCATTGAACTGTAACTGCTCATTTACTTTTCTCTCTCTCCCAGCACCCAGTCTTTCCCAGGAGATAGACTCCCCATGCCTTACTTGTTCTGTAACTTCAGTGCTTAAAATTAGATCTGACAGATTTATTCACTTTCTGATTTAACAGTTTTAATTTCGTGTTTATTCAGTGGAAGGCCCCATGCTGCAGATATAGATGTAAAAAAAGGAAAATAGGTTTTATCCTTATTCAGTATACATATACATGGAAAAACTAGTTATACAATTATTTTTCTTTTACTATTGAATAAGTGCAAGGAAAGAAAAAAATACAAGGGTATAAAAAGCAGGATAGATCTGACATAGGCTGAAAGGTTTGGAAAAATTGCTTTGAGGAAATATAAATATAAGCTGAATTCTGAAGGCTGAATAGGAGTTAATTAGCTGAAGTAGGAGTAAGTGTTTATGGAATGAATAAAATGATGTATTTTATGTTTATAAAACTATACTCCAGAGACGAATGCAACAATTTTTGTTGCCCACATCAAATCTTTCTTTACTTGACCAATTACAATTAATATACTTTTTCTTCCAGGAAATACTTTATTCACATCTTAACTATTATTTCCAAAAAGCTATTTACATGTACTTTTCTAGTTTTAAATATATCTAGTTTCAAATTTCAAGATATTATTTCTTGATGGTTTAAGCACCTATATAAATACCACAGAGTATTAGAACTACCATTTTCCATGATTTTCCAAATATTATTTTTTCTCAAATATCATTTATTTTTAATTTCTGCAATAAATCCTCTAAATAAGTATTTACCAACAGAATTGATTCTTACAAAGGTTATTCATAGCAGACAGCCAAGAGTATACTTATACATTCTGGCAACAAAAATCTTCAATTTTACTGGCATTTCTTTAAAGTTTATTTAAAAATTGTTCCTTCTAAACGTCTCTGATATTTCTAGGTTTGTAGAAGATACTCAGTTGCAACATGTCTAATCAAAGAGAATTGAACTGCTGAAATGTAAACAAAAAAATAATTTTGGGGAAAAATAAGTTACTGGAAATTTGAGAGTATAGCTTTTGATATAAAATAGCTGGTTGGATTAATTTTCTATTTCATCACCATGTTGTTGGCTCCATGCAGACAGAAATCTATTTCTATTGTTTCCACTTTCACTTCACTCCTTATGCCTCATTAGGCTTACAATAGAGAAAAGGCCAGCACAAAATAAAGCTTAGATCAATCATTCCCCTATAGGCCAGAGCAAGCAAAATCAATCACTGTCCATTCAAGTGGTTCTCGGCTATTGACTTTAAACTTTCCTGGTCTTGAGGTTACTGTACTGTTAATTGCACTGAAGTTGAATGTTTGCACTTCAGCATATTCCTTAACTATCTTTAGAGATTATACACTACTATATCTGTATTAACTTCTTATGTGAATAGATGAAGTTTGGGATCTTTAACTGGTGATTACCAGTCTGATAGTAATACCCTAAAGCATTTATGAAAAGCTCTTGCATAGAAACTTCTACTTGTTTGTTGAAGAATTTAGAGCTTTTAGTTTCAATTTGCATAGTATATTGTTTTATTTAAAGCTCTATATATTCATTATTAATATATCTACACAAGAAAAAATTTTTCTTAAAGTTAAATGAATATAAACTTTAAAAAATCATGTGAAAATCTATGATTTGTGTTGTTTGACATTTTTAAAATTTCATTTTCCCTACAATCACAATTATTGTATATACTCTGTGCATGTGCGCTCAGTCATGTCCAACTCTTTGTGGCCCCATAGATTATAGCACACCAGGCTCCTTTGTCCATGGGATTTCCCAGGCAAAAATACTAGAGTGGGTTGCCATTTCCTTCTCCAGGGGATCTTCCAGACCCAGGGGTTGAACCGGCATCTCTTGTGTCTCCTGCATTACCGGGTGGATATTAAATATACTAGTTGATTATTATAAAATATTTTCATATTAATGATCATGCATAATTTTTGCTTTTGGATACAATAGAGAGTAGGTGTTATGAGTTTAGATAAGTTACTTTTGAGCATGAAAATTTGTTTTTCAACCATGACTTTTGCTGAGAAACAAAGGCAATTGATATATGTCCAAAATATGGTCATGTGTATCTTTATGTAGTCTTCTTGGTGCTGTTGTTGTTTAGTTGCTAAGTTGTGTCCAACTCTTTCCAACCCCATGGACTGTAGTCCACCAGGCTTCTCTGTCTGTGGGTTCTCTGGGATATCTGTGAGATATCCCCAGCAAGAATACTGGAGTGGGTTACCGTTTCCTTCTGCAGGGTGTCTTCTTTGCCCAGGGATCAAACCTACATCTCCTGCATTGCATGTGGATTCTTTACTGCTGTACCAGGTGGCCAATACCCTGACTTTCCACTAAAATCCCACAGATTTGAAATAGCTTAAATCTAGGAATGACTGTATATCTGCATAAAAAAGAGTTTCTAGAAGAAAACAAATAGATTCAACTTATCAGTTAAATGTTTGCTAAAACAAAAGGTCAATGCAGAGTGAAATGGAGTATAAGGTGAAGAAGCACAGAAATTATGTGAATACTTATAAAATACCAAAGTTTGAAGAAGAGCAGAAAAGTGAAAAGTATAGCTATAAAATGGGGTTGTTAAGGATTTTCTAAAAATGTTTAATCAGTAAAAATCAGAAACAAAAATGGAGAATTGGATTAAATATATATTCATATTTATGTATTTAGCTAAATTTTCCACTAGGCAAGTTTTTATCATTTTTTTCATTGATTCATGCTACCAATGCTTTAATTTTTTCAATCAAGATTTATTGATTAAAAAACTGATTATTTTATCTTTTATATTATTCCTGGTCAGCCAGGGATTTATATGTTTCAAACAAACAAAATTCAATTTTAAAATTTTATCAGATTACCACAGGTTCCTTAAATACAAGTAGCTGTTATTCAGTCACTAGATTGTGTCTGACTCTGCAACCCCCATAAACTGCAGACTCCAGGCTTCCCTGTCCTTCACTATCTCCCAGAGTTTGCTCAGACTCATGTCCACTGAATTGATGATGCCATCCAACCATCTCATCTTCTGTTGCCCCCTTCTCCTCCTGCCTTCAATCTTTCCCAGCATCAGGGTCTCTTCCAATGAGTAGTCTTCGCATCAGGTTTGGATGAGAAGGATTGAAACCTCATCAAAAGATGGGAACTTCAGCATCAGTCCTTCCAATGAATATTCAGGGTTGATTTCCTTTAGGATTGACTGGTTTGATCTCCTTGCTGTCGAAGGGACTCTCAAGAGTTTGAAAGCATCAATTCTTCAGCTCTCAGACTTCTTTATGGTCCAACTCTCACATCTGTTCATGACTACTAGAAAAATTATAGCTTTGATAATACAGGCCTTGGTTGGCAAAGTGATGTCTCTGCTTTTTAGTACACTGTCTAGGTTTGTCATATTTTTTCTTCCAAGAAGCATCTTTTAATTTTGTGGCTACAGTCACTATCTGCAGTGATTTTGGAGCACAAGAAGGAAAATCTGTCATTGTTTCCACTTTTTCTCTGTCTATTTGCAAAGAAGTGATAGACTGGATGCCCATGATTTGAATATTGAGTTGTAAGCCAGCTTTTCCACTCTCCTTTTCACCTTCATCAAGAGGCTCTGAAATTCCTCTTTGCTTTCTGCCATTAGGGCTATGTCTTCTGCATATCTAAGGTTGTTGATATTTCTCCCAGAAACCTTGATTCCAGCTTGTGCTTCATCCAGCCTCGCATTTCACATGACATACTCTGCACAGAAGTTAAATAAGCAGGGTGACAATATATAGCCTGATCATACTCCTTTCCCTTTTTTAACCCATCTGCTGTACCACGTCCAGTTCTAACTGTTGTTTCTTGGCCTGCATACAGGTTTCTCTGAAGACAGGTAGGGTGGTCTGGTATTCCCATCTCTTTAAGAGTTTTCCATAGTTGTGATCCACACAGTCAAAAGCTTTAGCATAGTCAATGAAGCAGAAGTAGATGTTTTTCTGGAATTCACTTGCTTTTTCTGTGATCCAATGGATGCTGGCAATTTGCTCTCTGGTGTCTCTGCCTTTTTTATATCCAGCTTGTAAATCTGCAAGTTTTTGGTTCATGTACTTTTAAAGCTTAGCTTGAAGGCTTCTGAGCATTATCTTGCTAGCATGTGAAATGAGTGCAAACTATATGATAATTTGAACATTCTCTGGGACTGCATTTCTTTGGGATTTGAATGAAGACTGATTTTTTCCAAAGAAGAAATATCACCTGTATACCTTTCACCCTGTTACAAACACTATTAGTAATTTTATAATCTTCACTCTACTATTTGCATTTGAAGTCATGAATTACATAAGCTTTTGTAAGTTTTCACATAGTTTGTTGATCCATTACTATTTCTGTTCACACCGATAAATTAAGGTCTCCTACTTGAAAACCATTCCTTTTTCATTGCTTTATCTTTTACAATATGTATATAAATGAGATTTCCATTGGCTAAATTAGATTTAGAGCAGTAGATTCTCCTTCATAGAGCTAGAAACGCAATTGACAGAAAAATATGAAACCCAGAATGACCTATATTTTAGTGTTTCTTCAAACCAAATGTACTACATGTATTCTTTTATATGTATGTATAAATACATAATAATGTACATACATAATGAATATACATACATAATGAATGAATACATATATGTATTCATTTATATGTAATGTAAAATGTGGTTAGCAAATGTTTTCCTAAAACACATTTTGATATTCCAAATAGATGTTCACCATAATTCTCACTTCCTGACACCCCTCCAAAAATAGATACCTCTTTGATATCACCAACATATAATCCTTTGGTTTAGGGTGGAATGATTAAGGCATGGTGGTGGTTTAGTCACTAAGTCATGTCTGACTCCTGGGACCTCATGGACTATAGCCTGCCAGGTTCCTCCTCTGTCCATAGGATTTTCCAGGCAAGAATACTGGAGTGGGTTGCCGTTTCCGTCTCCAGGGTATCTTCCCAACTCAGGAATTAAATCTGGGTCTCCTGCACTGCAGGCAGACTCTTTAATGACTGAGCTACAAGGAAAGTGAGTACCTATTCTCTTACTATAAGAAAAATAATTTGCAATATTTGAACAAATATTAAAATTAGAAAAATATATAACATTAAGATATTTCATTTTCTGTGTTCTCAGGAGGAATATATACTCCTGCAGTGCCAAAGATAACATCTTTTACTTTTGCATAATGAACATATAAGTAACAGGTTTTTGTAACTTTTCTGATATCCTTAATTGCTTTTTGATTTTCTCTCAAAGTATGACTCTAAATATAGAAAACTAAACTTGTTCTTACTCTGCTTGATGTGCAAATCAAACAACAGATTTTTAGGTCTTTTTTTTTTTTCTCATATTTTACATCATCCTTTTATAGTTCATGAATTTTCTCCAAATCAGCTGATATATAATTTTCATCTTACTTAGGTAAATTCATTCTAAAATAGCTTGCTTAATTATAAGTAGTAATTAGTATAGTAAAAACTTCTAGCTTTCTGTAATCAAAATGTTTATTTTATATAGATAAAGAAAAAATTTTCCTGAATGGAATATAAGTTATATTCAAACTGATGAGTTACAAAACCTTCTGTAGAGATATTTTCTCTTTTAATTTTAATCATTATCATTTACATGAATTTACTATAAGTAAAATATATACGAACTTACAAATCTTGTAAATGATACTTGTTAAATAACACATTCTTTAAAAATGAGTCTCATTTATTGTTGACCTTTATATTATTCTTAATTTTCCCCTCTTCTTAGTGATAATTCTAACTCCTGTAATATGAGATAAGAGTTCACTTATTAGAGAGTGAAGCAGCTATTGGAAATTGTGCAGATTCAGTTTATCCAATTCTGAGATTTACATGTCAGAGTCTGATGGAGACATTCGCATTTCTGACATAAGCAGTAAATTTCTGCACATAGATACCCTGCTTCCTTTAACTCATTAAATGCAATACTTTTTGTTCTGTGCTAGAGAGCCACTGATTTATATCCTTGTGGTTTTAATCTATCTTTATTTTTCCACTACAATCATAATGGTAGAAGGCTAAAGCAACTGTACAATTATGCCATCTAAGAACTTGAGTAAGAGTCAGCATATTTAAACTATTTCAGTCTTTTTAATATCTTCTGGAGAGGGGAGTGGCAAACCACTTCAGTATTCTTACCTTGAGAACCCCATGAACATCATGAAAACGCAAAAAGATAGGACACTGAAAGATGAACTTCCCAGGCTGGTAGGTGCCCAATATGCTACTGGAGATTAGTGGAGAAATAACTCTAGAAAGAATGAAGAGATGGAGCCAAAGCAACAATACCACCCAGTTGTGGATGTGATGGGTGATGGATGTAAAGTCCAATGCTCTAAAGAGCAATATTGCATAGGAACGTGGAATGTTAGGTCCATGAATCAAGGCAAATTGGCAGTGGTCAAACAGAAGATGGCAAGAGTGAACATCGACATTTTAGGTATTAGAGAACTAAAATGGACTGGAATGGGTGAGTTTAACTCAGATGACTCTTATATCTACGACTGTGGGCAAGAATCCCTTAGAAGAAATAGAGTAACCATCATAGTCAAATTAAGATTCTGCAATGCAGTACTTGGATGCAATCTCTAAAACAACAGAATGATCTCTGTTGTTTTATTGAAAGGCAAACCATTCAATATCACAATAATCCAAGTCTATGCACTGAGCAACCACTATTGCTGAAGAAGCTGAAGTTGAACAGTTCTATGAAGACCTACAATACCTTCTAGAACTAACAACCCCGAAAGATGTCCTTTTCATTGTAATGGACTGGAATGCAAAAGTAGCAAGCCAAGAGATACCTAGAGTAGCAGGCAGATTTGGCCTTGGAGTATAGAATGAAGCAGGGCAAAGGCTAATAGAGTTTTGCAAGGGAACACATTGGTCGTAGCAAACATCCTCTTCTAAAAACACAAGAGAAGACTGTACACACAGACGTCACCAGATGGTCAACACCAAAATCAGGTCGATTAAATTCTTTGCAGCCAAAGATGGAGAAGCTCCATACAGTCAATGAAAACAAGACCGGGAGCTGACTGTGGCTCAGATCATGAACTCCTTATTGCCAAATTCAGACCTAAATTGAAGAAAGTAGGAAAACCGCTAGACCATTCAAGTATGACCTAAATCAAATCCCTTATGATTATACAGTAGAAGTGACAAACAGATTCAAGGGATTAGATCTGATAGACAGAGTGCCTGAAGAACTATGGATGGAGGTTCATGACATTGTACAGGAGGCAGTGATCAAGACCATCCCCAACAAAAAGAAATGCAAAAGGGCAAAATGGTTGTCTGAGGAGGCCTTACGAATAGCTGTGAAAAGAAGAGAAGTAAAAGGCAAAGGAGAAAAGGAAGTTATACCCATTTCAATGCAGAGTTCCAAAGAATAGCAAGGAGAGATAAGAAAGCCTTCCTCAGTGATCAATACAAAGAAATAAAGGAAAATAATAGAATGGGAAAGACTAGAGATCTCTTCAAGAAAATTAGAGATACCGAGGGAACATTTCATGCAAAAATGGGCACAATAAAGGACAGAAATGTTATGGACCTAACAGAATCAGAAGATATTAAGAAGAGGTAACAAGAATACACAGAAGAACTATACAAAAAAGATCTTTATGAACCAGACAATCGCAATGGTGTGATCACTCACCTAGAGCTAGATATCCTGTAATGCAAAGTCAAGTAGGCCCTAGGAAGCATCACTACAAACAAAGCTAAGGTGGTGATGGATTGCCAGTTGATATATTTCAAATCTTAAAAGATGATGCTGTGAAAGTGCTGCATTCAACATGCCAGAAAATTTGGAAAACACAGCAATGGCCACAGGACTGGAAAAAGTAGTTTTCATTCCAATCCCAAAGAAAGGCAATGCCAAAGAATGCTCAAACTACTGCACAATTTGCACTCATCTCACATGCTAGCAAAGTAGTGCTCAAAATTCTCCAAGCCAGGTTCCAACAGTACATGAACTGTGAAAGTCCAGATATTCAATGTGGATTTAGAAAAGGCAGTGGAACCAGAGATCAGACTGCCAACTGCTGTTGGATCATCAAAAAAGCAAGAGAGTTCCAGAAAAACATCTATTTCTGCTTTATTGAATATGCTAAAGACTTTGATTGTGTGGAGCACAACAAACTGTGGAAAATTCTTCAAGAGATGGGAATACCCAACCACCTGACCTGCCTCCTGAGAAATCTGTATGCAGGTCAGGAAGCAACAGTTAGAACTGGACATGGAACAACTGGTTCCAAATCAGGAAAGGAGGATGTCAAGGCTATATATTGTCACCCTGCTTATTTAACTTATATGCAGAGTACATCATGAGAAACGCTGGGCTGGAGGAAGCAGAAGCTGGAATCAAGACTGCTGGGAGAAATGTCAATAACCTCAGATATGCAGATGACACCACCCTTATGGCAGAAAGTGAAGAAGAACTAAAGAGCCTCTTGATGAAAGTGAAAGAAGAGAGTGAAAAAGTTGGCTTAAAGTTCAGCATTCAGAAAACGAAGCATGGCATCTGGTCCCATCACTTCATGGGAAATAGTTAGAGAAACAGTGGAAACAGTGTCAGACTTTGTTTTTTGGGGCTCCAAAATCACTGCAGATGGTGATTGCAGCCATGAAATTAAAAGACACGTGTTCCTTGGAAGAAAAGTTATGACCAACTTCCAGGGTCCAGCCCTGGTGGATCCAGGGAAATTCTAAGCGTGGATGGCGTAGGTGAGGAAAACTTATTTGTTTATTAATATAAGATTAGATTAGGAAGAAATAGTGTAGTATGAAAATTAAGTGGAGAAAAGAGGCTGAATAACTAGGTTTATGTGGAAAGCCAATAAAGTTCCAGACAAGGAGCTTGCACCATCTACGTTAGGCCACCAGCGTCCGTTTGAATACCGGAGAGTGCCCCACCTTGGGCTCTCTCTCTTATGGATCTTAGAAGCCGGGACGAGTAAGTAGACATGGCGAGCCTCCACACCCAGATGGGAATTCAGCCAGAAATTAGAGTAAAGAGAAGACACAGGGCAAACCAGTCCTTCCAGTGACTGGCCCTGGCCCCTATTGTCCAGAAAGGCCTTTTATACCTTTTTTTGTACATAGACATCAATGGATAATATAAAATTATGCAGCATCAGCAGCCCTGACTCTTATCAAAACCAGGCTTTCTTTCTGCATACCTAGTTGTATACACAAGTCTTAGGTGATTTACATCATCTTCTGGCCAGAGGGCCAATTAACATTTTATGGCCCCTTTCTGATAAGGGTTTGTCAACCAGAAGACTTATTTGTGTTGTTCTTCCCAAAGTCTGGTGCCACTCTCAGAAAGCACTAAATAAAGTTACATTCTTACATAGCAAGGACACAAGAGGAGTGCAGTGATATATAACAAAAGTAATTAACTCAAAAGTCTAGTGTTGCTAACATCAAAACTACTATATACCCTAAATTTTACATAATGGAAGATACAGAGTCATGCAGGGGCAGTGGTCCTGACCCTTTCTGTACATCTTTTTGTATACAAAAGGTCTCAGGTGATTTACATTATCTTCTGGCCAAGAGGCTTGCTAACACCTTTTGGCTCTCTTCCTTAATGAATGTTAATCTTGTTTCCCCTGAAGCGTTTTTCTTTAATCTGCATCTTCTTAAAGCACTAAAGTTACATCTCTATAGAACAAAGGCGAAGTGGGTTAACAAAGAAGGTACTTAACTCAAAGATCTAATGTTGCTACTTGTTTTTTCTATATACCAACTATATCAACAAATAAAAGGTATGAAAATTTGGCAGCAAGTATTGGCTCAACAATGAAACGCTTAATCAGTTTTATTCTAATGATCTTGACACCTCAGAAGCCCCTGCGATCCTAGGATGTTTTAAGCTTCCTGTGCCTCCTGCGGTCAGGAGGCCTCAATTAATCACATGCGCAGCTATCCGAGTCCTGCAGGCAGGCTAGAAAGCCATCAGAAGGGTTTTTGGATTGAAACACTCATATTATGCCCAGGAGATTTATTATCTAAAAGCTCTAATTTTTCCAGAAAAAGGTGGTGGGGGGACAGCCCCCCGTTAATGACAGAAGAGTAGGTGGAAAGCATAACACAGTAAAGCAGGCAGACTCTGGTCTTGCAGGGTGGATGCTCAGGAAATTCCATGGGGAACCCCTGAAGCCTGATCACGTCCTTGCGTTTTGTCAGGCTTCTTTCCACATGACCTTTCACAGGCGGGATTCCTCATGCTGGCCCCGGACATCCAACCAAGACCACATATTAAAACAGAGACATTATTTTGCCAACAAAGGATGTCTAGTCAAAGCTGTGGTTTTCCCAGTAGTCATGTATGGATGTGAGAGTTGGGCTATAAAGAAAGCTGAGCACTGAAGATTTGATGCTATTTAACTGTGGTGTTGGAAAAGACTCTTGAGAGTCCCTTGGACTGCAAGGAGACCCAACCAGTCCATCCTAAGGGAAATCAGTACTAAATATTCATTGGAAGGACTGATGTTGAAGCTGAAACTCCAATACTTTGGCTACCTGATGTGAAGAACTGACTCATTTGAATAGACCCTGATGCTGAGAAAGATTGAAGGCAGGAGGAGAAGGGGGCAACAGGGGATGAGATGGTTCGATGGCATCACCGACTCAATGGACATGAGTTTGAGTAAACTCTTGGATTTGGTGATGGACAGGGAGGCCTGGCGTGCTGCAATCCATGGGGTCACAAAGAATTGGACGTGATTGAGCGACTGAACGGAACTGAACTGTGAGTGCTAGGAGGAGCAATATAGTCTGTGCCTCTAGCTAGCATTCCTGGGTTGAAATGAACATAGTGTACAACCTTATCCTAAATAACCTATCAACTGCTATTTATTTTCTGAATTTTTTGCCACCTTTTTATTTAAATAGGACCAGTGACATTGAACAAGGTTTGTCTCCTTCTGGGTCTTAAAAATGATGATAATAATACCATAGGCTAGCTGTTGGAATTAAATAAGATTTGCTATGTATAGTATCTAGTAGAAGAATGCCTAAACGTAGTTCTTATGTGACAATATTTAACTGGCTAATGATGATAACAATTACATGCAAACACAGAGGTAATAGGATCAAAAACTAAGACCATGTAAATAGTCAGGTTTTACTTTTTTAGGTAATTCTTGCCTAGGAATATTATATAATGTTATTATTTGTTTCAGGAACTACCTAAAAATGTATTTACACGAATAACAGACTATTCCTTTAGCCTGCCTTCTCAGGGCAATGTCTTACTCAACCAGGAAGGCTATTATCTTATCAAATGAGTGGTCATCCATCAAGACACATTCAAAACCTTCATCATTCTCCACCAATTCTCAGTCATAAATTATGAGTTTTGGATTGCTGCATTAAAAGACCCACCTTAAATCAGATTATAATTCCCATACCTGCTTGCTAACTATCTTTTAGAGACACTGGTAAATCTGTCAAGGAGGTATTGTTATTGGTACAGTAAGTAGCAAACACATCTCTGGTTGACTAACGAGTTATGTTGGTGGAGTGTACAGAAAGTCAGCAGCTGTAAAGATGATGATAGCAACATTTATGCTTTTGTGTGGAATTTATTTTCCACTAACCAATTTCAGATTTAATGTGTACATTTTTACCTTGTTATAAATAGGGGACTGCATTCATTTCACATATGTTTTGTGAAGTGAATGGGCTTCTGAAGTGGCTCAAGTGGTAAAACTGCCTTGAGAAGGGCATAGCAACCCATGCCAGTATCCTTGCCTGGAGAATTCCATGGACACAGGAACCTGGTGGGCTAAAGTGCATAGGATCACAAATAGTTGGACATGAATAAGCATACTTGTGCACTGTGAAGTGAATATCATGTAAACAAGTAGCTGCGATGAGCTGCTGCTGCTGCTAAGTCGCTTCAGTTGTGTCCGACTCTGTGCGACCCCATAGACGGAAGCCCACCAGGCTTCCCCGTCCCTGGGATTCTCCAGGCAAGAACACTGGAGTGGGTTGCCATTTCCTTCTCCAATGCAGGAAAGTGAAAAGTGAAAGTGAAGTTGCTCAGTTGTGTCTGACTCTCGCGACCCCATGGACTGCAGCCTAGCAGGCTCCTCCATCCATGGGATTTTCCAGGCAAAAGTACTAGAGTGGGGTGCCATTGCCTTCTCCAGTTGAGATGAGCTAGAATCCCTAATTTTTTGATTTTCTGTCTCATATTCTTTTCACTCTTAATGTGTTTTGTAAGTTTGTTTACACTGTAGTCACACTTCATTTATAGAATATTGATAATTTTAAAGAATAAGGCCAAAATACTAGATAATATAGAGCCATACTATTTTTAGCAATATTATTTAAACAAAGTGATCATTTGAAGTCATCATCTATTTCTAAGCCAACAGATACACAGATATAAATTTAATTTATTCTCTTTATTCCTACAGCATATAGATATTTCAAAATTTTGGCAGGGACAAGGGTCAAGAGGACCTTATACTCTACCTCTCAAAACTTCACTAGCGATTTTTCACAAAATATTCCCCTTTTCATAATTCTAGTTAAAAGAATTGCCTTTGTCAGGTACTTGAAAGAAACTGAGCTCATGTAAATTCATCTTTTCTTTCATAATAAATGTACCCGAGAAAGGTCACTTGATTATTTTGTAAAGACTTTATTTACAGAGTCTAAAATTTCTTATGCAAAATGCAAGAGCATACAAGTGGATAAAGCTTTCTTTAAAGAACTGGCTGTTTTAGACTCATGAATATAAGGAATTATTAAGGAATTAATAAAATTTGTGAAATTCCACTTTAGAAGTGCACAGAAATGCAGGCTTTTCTAAAACGTCTGTTACGATCCCAATTACCAAGTATTTATTGATGTCCTAGAAAAGAACCTGGCAAATTTTGTGTCATAATTTCTGTCACAGAATAATGAATATATTTTACAAATGCTGATAAAAACATAATTTAGCTCTATTTGCAGACTTTGCTGATTCTTACCATGATTAATTCACTCTTACATGTAACCATCACAATCTTGGTCATAAATTAACTAAATAACATTCTGGACCAGTCCACAGTAACCCTTGTAGGAGAATACTTAGTAATATTTAGGAACATGTTTTATAGTAATGGTTAACTGTGAGTCCATTGTCAACTCATATTCTGAAGCAAGAAAAGGGCTTTTAGTACTCTCCTTTTGACAATGCCAAGGGAGAGAACTAGCCATCTAAGAAGAAAACTGCAGATTTCGGTAGAAAAAGAGTAGAAACAACACTCATGTTAAAACTGCAGATTTGGGTAGTGATTCCTGCACTATAGCTTATAAGGAAAGTGGAAGAATTCCTCAGAGCACTTTGGGCAAGGGCCTAACCAAAGGCAATCTTCATAATAAAAGCCAATAAACATCCTACAGAAGCACCCATCCAGTCAGCCATCCCAACCCAAGCCAGTTTTTGGAAAATAAGGAAGTCTTTCAGGTTGAATTTGCAGAGTCTTAATTGTCACTCTATCCCTTCCACCTCTCTGGTTTAGGATGAACATATATCCCTTTACTGAGGCAGAACTGGGGTCAGACAAAGAAACCAACTAGTGTTACTTATATAAACATATACATATATAAAATCTGTGTAATTGTAGGTGCGTGTGTGCGTGCTCAGGTATTAAGTCATACCCAATTCTTTGTGACCTCATTAATTTTCCAGGCAAGAATAATGGAGTGGGTTGCCATTTCCTCTTCCAGTGGATCTTGCCAACCCAGGTATCGAACCTGAGTCTATTCTGTCTCCTTCTTTGGTAGGCAGATTCTTCACCACTGAACCTATATAAATGTATACCTATATATAAGTTACATGTTATCATTATGGAAAATTAATTACTTAAATTATAAGTTTATCATGATAAATCTCTTTACTATAATATTTTCTCCACCCAAAGTAACAACAAAAAGCTACACTGATGTCTCTTGGGCTTCACTGGTGGCTCAGATGGTAAGAATCTGCCTGCAGTGCAGGGGACCTGGGTTTGATCCCTGAGTCTGGAAGATGCCCTAGAGAAGGAAATGGATGCTCACTCCAGTATTCTTGCCTGGAGAATCCCATGGACAGAGGAGCCTGGTGGGCTAGTCCATGGGGTTGCAAAGAGTCAGAAACAACTGAGATGAACATTTTCACTTCTCAGAGTTAAGGTTCCATTTCCCAGAGTGAGCAAAGCACCAAGAAAAGTCTTGCAAGATCCCTTCTTAAAGAAACTTATTTTTGCCTGTACTTGATATGAATTATAATGTAACTTGCAGATAAATATCTTTTTGGAATAGTGTGGTAACTATTACTGGATGATCTCATCATTAGCATTTTCACATTCCAAGCTGTTTCATCCTCCAAAGTAAAATTTGCCATATCCCCCTCTGCATAGCCTTGCCAAATTCTATGGACTTTCAACAAACTTAGTGTCCTGCCATGATTATAACACATGTCAATTCTTGACAGATAGTTTTACACAATCTGCTCTCATTCTCCTTAACCATTATTATTTTCTGGCTTATATTATGCCAATCCAACTTTTTCACATCTTTGTAAGCTCACTCTTTTCCAGAATCTTGTATGTATTGCCAAGATGAGGGATTACTTTAATTTTCATGGCTCTGTATTGTAAGTTCTGTGCAGACTCAGAATCTGGCATGTTTAGGAAGCAAAAGCTAACCTTTTTAAAAGTTTCAATTGAGTCAATAATTAGCTTGGTATAATTAGTGATAATCAGGCTTTTGCATACCAGTACATCTCTCATATTATAATCAGTCAAAAATCTGTTAACTTTCCCCAGATGACCACTGCTAATTGAAAGAACTAAAATAACTACAGAAATGTATATATCTAATGACATACATATCCTAGGTGGTTTTTTCCCCCTTCACTATAAAAGGAACATTGAGTTGCACTTCATGTATTAAGGGGGTTTGTTTGGCTTTTTTATACTGTTTTCTATGATTCTATGAGATTGGTTAGTAAAGAAGATATCAGTTACTACTTTGAACAGATTAGGGGGGCTTTTCCACTAAATGATTTGCAGAATGACATTTTATGCATGAAAGATGTTATTCTAGCAGAGAAAGCAGGACACCCCCATATATAGAGAAAGGGTAATTCAATTTAGAGATGGAAACATTAAGGACCAACAAAGTAGGTGATTTGCCAAACAAAATACCACTCCAGTTAAGGACCCAGGAAGGGTTATTAACTGGGTCGATAAGGTCATACTTTAAAGTATTCTACTGGAGAAAGGAAGGAAAAAAGAGAGAGAGAGAAGGGAATTGCATTAGTTTGCTTAAGTTGTCACAGTTCTCTGGTCAAAAGGTGCCACTGGATTTGCTCTGTGGTCAATTGGCTCTCCATGCTGGACTGCTTGAGCATTGCTGGACAATAGCTTCCAGGTGTTCTGGTCAGGCAGGGCCAGGCTCTTCATTTGATATCCCAGATCAGGCAGATCTGCATCCCACCGAGTTCTCTGGTCAGACTGCACTGCCATCTTGGCTCTGCAGGTAAGCAAGCCACTGGCTGGGTCTCCTGTGTGGGTGCTGTAGGACGGAACTTGGTCTTCCAAGATCTGAGTGCTGGCTGTTGCAAGGTCCTACCCACTTCTCTTTCAAATCAGATTCCCAGTCAGGTCCTGCAGATTTCCCTGAAATCCTCATGGGGTAAGACTAGAGCGGGGAATCCTAACACGTGACCCACAGTGCTAAGGGACCTGGATGTCTACCCTGAGTACTTTTCCCACTGGAGCAACTGTAGGCCCAGGAGAGACCACTCAGTACAGTGCCGCACTGGCCCGAGGGAGGGGCAATGTGGTCAGCACCCAGCTTCTCCTCTTAGCCTTTGATGTTGTCCATCTCAGTCTCTATGTTGCAGGGGAATGTTTTAGCCTTTACTTGTGTTCTAGAATTTTCTCAGTGGTGTCTTCTCCAGGAAAAGTCATTAATTGTTCTTATGAAGGAGAGAAAAATTACTAATGACTTATGTTGCCATCTTGGTGATGTCACTCCTTAATTCAATTCTTAAAATCTAAGTTAAATGGGAATTTAGTGTAGTAGGTCATGGGGAGTCAACATTGGCTATTATTAGGGGGGAAAAAGGAAAGTTTAGTCATAGTTTAGAGAACTGTGAATTAAAACAATAATAAAATACCACTACACTTGTGTTGATAGCTAAAATCCAGAACACTAACAATACCAGTTCTGCTGAGGATGTTGAGAATCAGGAACCCTCATTTAAGCCCAAGAGGAATGCACGATGTGTGTGTACTTAGTCTCCCAGTCGTGTCTGACTCTTGCAACCCGATAGACTGTAGTCTGCCAGGCTCCTCTGTCCATAGGATTTCCCAGGCAAGAATACTGGAGTGGGTTGCCATTTCCTTTTCCAGGGGATCTTCCCAACCCAGGTATCGAACCCAGGTCTCCTGCATTGTAGTCAGACTCTTTATCAACTGAGCTATGGAGCAAGATGGTATAGCCACTTTTAGATAGCTTAGAAGTTTCTTACAAAACTAAACACATTCTCACCATATGATACAGCAGTTGTGCTCCTTGGTATTTACCCAAATGAATTGAAAACTTATGCCCTCACTAAAAACCTGTACACAGATGTTTGTAACAGCTTTATTTACCCTACCTCAGAGATACAGCGGGTTCATCTCCAGGTCACTGCAATAAGATGACTATTGCAGGAAAGCAAGTCACATACTTTTTTTTTTTTTTTTTTTGGTTTCCTGGTACATACAGAAGTTATGTTTACACTGCACTATAGCCTATGAAGTGTATAATAGCATGCTGTCTAAAAGGCACATATCTAAGAATACTTTATTGCTAAAAAATGTCCAGTTATAGTAGAAGTGTAAAAGATCACTGACTGACCACAGACCACCATACCACATAAATAACTGAAAAAGCTTGAAGTACTGTAAGAATTAACAAAATATGATACACAGACACAAAGTGAGAAAGATGCTGTTGGAAAAATGCCACAACAGACTTGCTTGATTCAGGGTTACTATAAATTTTCAGTTTGTAAAAAAACCCCTCAATATCTGCACAAAGTATGATAAAGTAAAAGCAACCAAGATGTTCTTTAGCAGGTGTACGGGTAAATAAACCGGTACATTCATAAAATAGAATATTATTTAGTACTAAAAAGAATAAGTGATCAAGCCATGTAAAGACATAAAAGAAAAGTGAAAGTGAAATCGCTCAGTCATGTCCAACTCTTTGGGATCCCATGACTGTAGCCTACGAGATTCCTCCATCCATGGAATTTTCCAGGCAAGAGTACTGGAGTGGGTTGCCGTTTCCTTCTCCAGGGGATCTTCCTCACCCAGGGATCGAACCCAAGTCTCCTGCATTGCAAGCAGATGCTTTTACCATGTGAGCCACCAGGGAAGCTCATGTAAAGACAGGAAAAATATGCAAATACATATTACTAAGTGAAAGAAGCCAATGTGAAAAGATTACGTCTGTATGATTCCAACTCTATAAATTCCTGGAAGAGGAAGCCCTATGGAGACAGTAAAAATATTAGTGCTTTCTGGGAGTTGGGAGGTGGGAGAGCGGAATAGGCAGGGTATGATATATGTTGGTGTGTGGAAACTATTTTGTGTGATACTACAGTGGGAGAAATATCAATAACCTCAGATATGCAGATGACACCACCCTTATGGCAGAAAGTGAAGAGGAACTAAAAAGTCTCTTGATGAAAGTGAAAGAGGAGAGTGAAAAGGTTGGATTAAAGCTCAACATTCAGAAGACAAAGATCATGGCATCCGGTTCCATCACTTCATGGGAAATAGATGGGGAAACAGTGGAAACAGTGTCAGACTATTTTTTGGGGCTCCAGAATCACTGCAGATGGTGACTGTAGTGATAAAATTAAAAGACGCTTACTCCTTAGAAGAAAAGTGATGACCAACCTAGATAGCATATTCAAAAGCAGAGATATTACTTTGCCAACAAAGGTCCGTCTAGTCAAGGCTATGGTTTTTCCAGTGGTCATGTATGGATGTGAGAGTTGGACTGTGAAGAAAGCTGAGCACCAAAGAATTGATGCTTTTGAACTGTGGTGTTGGAGAAGACTCTTGAGAGTCCCTTGGACTGCAAGGAGATCCAACCAGTCCATTCTGAAGGAGATCAGCCCTGGGATTTCTTTGGAGGGAATGATGCTAAAGCTAAAACTCCAGTACTTTGGCCACCTCATGCGAAGAGTTGACTCATTGGAAAAGACTTTGATGCTGGGAGGGATTGGGGGCAGGAGGAGAAGGGGACGACAGAGGATGAGATGGCTGGATGGCATCACTGACTTGATGGACATGAGTCTGAGTGAACTCTGGGAGTTGGTGATGGACAGGGAGGCCTGGCATGCTGCGATTCATGGGGTCGCAAAGAGTCGGACATGACTGAGCGACTGAACTGACTGACTGACTGACTGACAGTGGTGGATACATGCGTATCCAAACTGATAGAATGTACAATAACAAGAGTGAACTCCAGTGTAACCAATGGCTCTGGATGATAAGGATGTGTCAGTATAGATCTATCAAGGATAACAGATAGGAATGTCAATATTGAGGGAGAGTGGGCATGTATGGTACAAGGGGTATATAGAAATTCTCTGTACTTTCCATTCAATATTGTTGTGATCCTAAAACTGCTAAAACTAAAGAAAAAAATAGTTTATGAATTTTTAAAAAGTTAAGGGATAGAGATATATACTGAGCTAATGTTAATAAAGAAGAAGAGTAATTATATTAATTATAGGCAAAGTCAATTTCAGAACAATAAAAAATAATCAGCATTAGGGAGAAAGATTTCATAATGATAATTCTCTAGATACCTCAACCAGATTGTAATATTTATGCACCTAACCACAGAGTATCAAAATTATGAGACAAAAACTGAAAGAACTGTGGAAAGAAATTGACATATCTACTATTATAATTGAGATTTCAACCCTTCTCTTTTGGTAAATGATAGATGAGCAGGCAGAAAACTAGGAAGGATAGAATTGATCTAAATAGCACTTTCAGCCAACTTGATCTGATATTTATAGAATAGTCCATCCAACAAGAGTAGAATAAATCTTCTTCTCAAGTTCCCATGAACATTCACCAAAACACATCTTAATATATTGAAAAAAATCAAAATCATATATAATCTATGTCTGAAGGTCACAATATCATTAAACTAGGACTCAGTAAGGGAAAGGAACAATGCTCAAAATCTCCCGATATTTGAAAATTTAATAACATACTTCTAAATAGCACCTAAGTCAAAGTCCCAAGAGAAATCAGAAATATTTTGAACTAAATAAATAGCTTACTTACCTAAATTTGTGGGATGCAGTGAAATTGCTGCTGAGAAAATTACAACATTAAATACATATATAAGAGAAGAAAAAAGATCTAAAATCAACAATCTCAGGATCTACTTTAAGAAAACAAAGAGATAAAATTAACTAAACCTAACTAAAAGAAAGTAAAACTACTACAAGAAAGGAAAATTAGGCAAATGTTTCTCGTGAACATAGATACAAATAACCTTAATAAAATATCAGCATGTCAAATTCAGGAATATATAAAAAATATTATACAAAGATAAAATATAATTGATTCCAGTTTTACAAGCCTGGTTCAAAATTTAAAAGTCAAACAATATAATCTGAGAAATGAACAGTCTAAAGGAAAAAGTTACATAATCATAGTAATAGATGTGGAAAAAACATTTGACAAAATTCAACACACATTCATAATAAAAACTATAAACAAGTAAAAAATGAAGAGGAACTTCCTCATAACAAAAAAAAGAAGCTAACACTGTACTCAATGGTGAAAAACTGGACATTTCCCACTTAAGATCTGACGCAAAAAAAGGTTATCTTTCAACACCTTTACTCAATATCTTATTGGAAGGAAGATGAGAAAAAATAAAGGGATTACATAAACTTGGGGGGATTCAATAAAGCTATTTTTATTTATACACAATATAATTATCTATGAAGGGAATGCCAAAGCATCAAGGAAAAACTTCTTGAAACTACTTACTGAATACTGAAAGGTTGTAGGATACAAAGATAATATATAGTCAATTGTTTTTCCATATACCAGTAGTGAACAATATGAGCACTAAATAGAATATAACTGGATTAGAAATAAGACTATAAAATAAATACCCATGAGTACATATTGATATAAATACATTCTTCTAAAATGGATAATTGGCTGAGAAAAGAAAATTCCCTATGTAGAAGAATTTCCACAATTTGTGTAGATATTCTGCCTCCAAGTAAGTGTAGCATAACTCCTCACCAATAAGTGTGGGTTGTACTTAGTGACTTCTTTGTAAACAGTGGTATAGAAAGCGAGAAAAAAAGAAATGTTAGATGTGGAAACCTGACAAATACTACTCCAATGAAGAGATTAAGGACAACACTTGGAGTGTTAAGTCATTTGGATGCTATGTATACTTGATATGCTGTAGTGAAAAGGCAGTGGTCTTTCACCCAAAAACACACAACCCCATTCCAAAAAAAAAAAAAAAAAAAGAAAAGACCAATCCCAGAGGAAATCTGAAAAAAAAAAAATCAATACCTTAATGTTTGTATTTTAAAAACTCTAGTAAATCTAGATGCTGAAAGTGGAAACCAAAGTTATGGGTCCTATATTTCTTTCATAAACATTTTCTTTGTTATTAGAAGATGAAATGTTTAAGAGTCTCCCAATAATTTAATATGAAACTTTTAGAGTATTTTTTCTTCTCTATGCTAGATTTATATTTTTAGAACTGTCAACATAGAACTCCAGTTATAACTGTCTTTCTTTGCATAAAATATCTACAGTTCAGTTCAGGTCAGTTGCTCAGTCATGTTTGACTCTTGTGACTCAATGGACTGCAGCACACCAGGCCTCCCTGTCCATCACCAACTCCTGGAGCTTGCTCAAACTCATGTCCATCAAGTCGGTGATGCCATCCAACCATATCACCCTCTGTTATCCCCTTCTCCTCCTGCCTTTAATCTTGTCCAGCATCAGGGTCTTTTCCAATGAGTCAGTCCTTCACATCAGGTGGCCAAGGTATTGGAGATTCAGCTTCAGCTTCAGCATTGGTCCTTCCAAATAAATATTCAGGACCGATTTCCTTTAGGATTGATTAGTTAATTCTCCTTGCAGTCCAAGGGACTCTCAAGAGTCTTCTCCAACAACACAGTTCAAAAGCATCAATTCTTCAGCAATCAGCTTTCTTTATAACCCCACCCTCACATCCATACATGACTACTGGAAAAACCATAGCTTTGACTAGACGGACCTTTGTTGGCAAAGTTTGTCTGTCTTTAATATGCTGTCTAGGTTGGTCATAGCTTTTCTTCCAAGGAGAAAGCATCTTTTAATTTCATGGCTATAGTCACCAGCTGCAGTGATTTTGGAGCCCCCAAAATAAAGTCTCTTACTGTTTCCATTGTTTCCCCATCTATTTGCCATGAAGTGATAGGACTGGATGCCATGATCTTAGTTTTCTGAATGTTGAGTTTTAAGCCAACTTTTTCACTCTCCTCTTTCACTTTCATCAAGAGGCTCTTTAGTTCTTCTTCGTTTTCTGCCATAAGGGTGGTGTCATCTGCATATCTGAGGTTATTGATATTTCTCCTGGCAATCTTGATTCCAGCTTGTCCTTTATCAAGCCCAGCATTTTGCATGATGTACTCTGCATTTAAGTTAAATAAGCTCAGTGACAACATACAGCCTTGACATACTCCTTTCCCAACTTGGAACCATTCTGTTGTTCCATGTCCAGTTATAACTGTTGCTTCTTGACCTGCATACAGATTTTTCAGGAGGCAGGTCAGGTGGTCTAGTATTTCCATCTCTTGAAGAATTTTCCACAGTTTGTTTTGATCCACACAGTCAAAGGCTTTTGCATAGTCAATAAGGCAGAAGTAGATGTTTTCCTGGAACTTTCTTGCTTTTTCAATGATTCAATGGATGTTGGCAATTTGATCTCTGGAGAAGGAAATGGCAACCCACTCCAGTATTCTCGCCTGGAAAATCCCATGGACAGAGGAACCTCTTAGGCTGCAATCCATGGGATCGCAAAGAGTCGGACACGACTGAGCGACTTCACATTCACTATCAGTTTCCTCTGCCTTTTATAAATCCAGCTTGAACATCTGAAGTTCTCTGTTCATATACCATTGAAGCCTGGCTTGGGGAATTTTGAGCATTACTTTGCTAGTATGTGAGATGAGTGCAAATTGTGCAGTAGTTTGAACATTCTTTGGCATCGTCTTTACTATTGCATGTAATTACTTCTGGTCACATTTCAGAGCATTACAGTTTATGTTAAGATACACAGAATTTGAAGGATTTCACTTCTATATTCTTGAGTTCAGTGGACTGTCATTGTCAAGGCGGTAATTTAGGCATACTCATTTATATAGGTTGCTTTTTTAATATATGAAACAACTTACTACTGTATTATCCAATTTTTAAATTTCATTCACTGTTAAAAACAATGTGATTTTTCATACTAGTACCATTTGTTTCTTTTTATGCCAACATTTTTTCCCCAAAATATTTTAACACAGTATAGAGATTTCTGCTTTAGGTTAAGTTGCTCAGTTTAGTTATATACTTTGGAAATATATTTTTAAAATAATATCCTATAAAATGCATTTTCCTTTGCTACATAAAACATTTAAACACTGTTCTACCATTCCTATAGTCTCTTTAAACTTGATTTGAATGTTTATTTATAGTACATTTTGATCACTTTTCAAGCGATAATTTCTAACATTTTTCCCCACCAATATCATATTTAATTCTATTTGTAACTGCATTTTAACCAGAAATGCAATATTTTTACTCAGGAATATCAATTTACTTGAAAAACAAGTATTTATTTGACTTAGAACATCTACAAAAATTTACTCCCACATTTTCTTGCATCTTATCTCCATATTTAAGATACATTACCATTCATGCCAGTTAGAATATTTACTCATGGAGTTAGGGCTATTACTGCTAATTATTCCCTGAATTGCTTAGGATTTATATGTAGAATTAAGTACTCCATAGTTAGTTACTTTCTAAGATCCCTCTTTGATGCAATATGGTCAACAGAAAAATCAATTATTTAAGGTCTTAATATTACTACTTGAAACACATTGGCTTGGATTACATTTTTTAAAAAGAGGATTAAGGAAAAGATCTTTGTACTATCCACTTGAAACTTGTTATGTCAATTTTCATTCTCTTATACTCTAATCAAAATATTTAGTGGGGTCCAGAAGTGAATTTTCTGTTCTTCTGTCCTTCCTGGCTAATCTCCCCATGACCAAAGCTTAACAATTAAATGACAACCACAAGCAATTCTGAAAACAGGAAGAAACTCAATATGATTCATTTCTAACCAGAAGGCAGAGATTTTTAAATATAGTGAAAAAATACACATGAACAATTCTGCTTCAAAGATACCTTAAACTCAATTAGTCTATTGTAGGCAGAAAAATGTCCCCACCAAAAGAGGTTCCCATCCCAATTCCCAGGAGCTGTGACTTTGTCCTCAAACTTGCGTTGTTGTAAAGGGACTTTGCAAGTGTGATTATGTTAAAGATATGGAGAGGGGGAGAGTATCCTGGATTATTCAATTGGATAATCCCATGATTATTCAATTTCTAATCACGTGAAACCTTAAAAGCCAAGAACCTTTCTGACTGTGGTTGGAAGGAGGTGTGATTATGGAAAAATGGTCAGAGGTGGAGGAAGGCAATCAGCAGCTATGGAATTTCAGGTACCTTTACAAGCTGGAAAAGGCAAAGAAAGGAATTCTCTGCTAATTGCCTCAAGAAAGGAACACAGCCCTGCCAACACCTTGGCTTTAGCCTACTGGGACTTGTGTTAAACTTCTAACCTTTATATCTTTAAGACAGTAAATCTGTGCTGTATTAAGCCATTAAGCTTATAGTAATTTGCTAAGTCAGAAATACAAAACTAATGCACAGACCAAGATAGAATCTATGACTTAACACTTAAACCAGGCCCTCCCGCACTGTTCTTGATTTACCAGGGGTATTCCTATACAAGCAAACCTCATTTTATCACACCTTGCTTTGCTGTACTTCACAGGTATTGTTGTTTTTTTTTGTTTGTTTGTTTGTTTTTAATAAATTGAAGGTCTCCGGTAACCAGTGTTGAGCAAGTCTGTCAGTACCTTTTTTTCAACAGCATTTGCTCACTTTGTGTTTCTGTGTCACACTTTAATAATTCTCACAATATTT
Organism: Ovis aries; assembly: GCF_016772045.2. NCBI lineage: Eukaryota > Metazoa > Chordata > Mammalia > Artiodactyla > Bovidae > Ovis > Ovis aries. The sequence continues at coordinate 51,373,095 of NC_056071.1, read as the reverse complement.
CAAAACTTTTTCATTATTACTGTATTTAGTATGGTGATCTGTGATCTTGATGTTATTACTAAAACTTGCTGAAGGCTCAGATGATGGTTAATATTTCTTAGCAATAAAGTGTTTCTAATTAAGATATATACATTTGACATAATACTATCACACATTTAATAGACTACATGCCCTGGGAAACCGAAACCTTTGTGTGATTCGCTTTATTTCAATCTTCACTTTATTGCAGTGGTGAGAAATTGAACCTGCCATATTTCTGAAGTATGCCTGTATTTTTGACAATTATTTTCTCTACCATATTATAAATTTCATGAAGACCAATTTGCTCATGTTTTCCCCATTTGACTTTAGATAAATTATATAATGTATAGACCTCATTTATCTTATCATAGCTGGATATCTTGTTAGAAGGCATCAGCCTGAAAATAGACTTTCAAGAAACTTTTAAAGCCTTTGAGATATTTGTTTACATGTTAGGGAAATTCAGTGAGGTAAGAATGTGTGTTTCATATTTCCTCCTCCTCCTTACTTCCAAGCACATACCCAGGTCCCTTGCATTTCTTTACTTTAGGTTATTTTGCAAAGCAGAAAACAGTGGTTGCCTAGAGCCTTTATTTCTGACTTTTATTGAAGGAGTTATTCTGGGAGTATATTCTAACTGCCCTACTCTTAAGGGCAACAGAGTAGGTGAAGGATGAATCTTATAAAGACAACAAAGATGTTGAAAATTGAGAGGTGGAGAGAGCGTAATGAGAGAGAAGTGTGTCCACAATCCTTGGTACATATTCGGGGTGATGAGACTTGGAGCAGAGGAGTGGGATGACTGTGCAGTGTGCCTTCAGAGGCTGGATTATGGGCGCCAAGGTCAGAAGCTGGTCTGAAATCAACAGAGCCAATAGGCTAAACGTTTCGCTGATTGTACAATGGACATCTAGACATGGGCTAAGATGGGATTGCTGTCATCAGATTCTTCCCTGACATGTAGTTCTACATGGAACTCTGACAAATCTGGAGTAGCAGACTAAATGTCTCACCCACCTAGCAGAAGGACTCAGCATTAAACTGATGCCAAGAAAATCCTAGAAACTACATTAAAATTTAATGTGTTAAATTATAGGAATATTTTGTATTCCCCTCAAATGCAGGATTCAGAGAAGACAATGGCACCCCACTGCAGTACTCTTGCCTGGAAAATCCCATGGGCTGAGGAGCCTGGTGGGCTGCAGTCCATGGGGTCGCTAAGAATCGGACACGACTGAGCAACTTCCCTTTCACTTTTCACTTTCATGCATTAGAGAAGGAAATGGCCACCCACTCTAGTGTTCTTGCCTGGAGAATCCCAGGGATGGCGGAGCCTGGTGGGCTGCCGTCTATGGGGTCGCACAGAGTCAGACACGACTGAAGTGACTTAGCAGCTTAGCAGCAAATGCAGGATTACTGCCTCCTGGTTTGAAGTATTTTGGTGCTCAAATTGCTTATTACAAGTGATACTTCTGATGAAATATATTCTAATCTCATTTTCTTCAAAAGATATGGCTACAATATGCACAAATAGATAGACTTGTAGAGACCTATGGCATAGAGTAAGTAAGGGATGGGAATTTGGATAAACAGGATGTTGGATGATTCAAGTAAACCTGTAAAAGTAGGTGACTATTTGAATGAAATAAAACGCTTTTCCAGGAGAGAATGAAGATGTGACAAGTGTAGTAGCTACCTCCCATTCACATTTGATGCAGGAACTAGAATCTGGGTCAGCTAGATTGTGATGGACATTGTGAAGAAAACACTATTAACAAGGTATAAATCAGGTTTTGAGGGAATGGGGAAAATAAATAAAGGAGAACCACAGGTTAACACTTTCATAGAGACATATTGCTATTTTCCAAAAATCTCAAAAATATTACTGAATTTTGGAGATAAAAATTTTTGTGATAGCACATATTTTTTAAAAACAAGCAATATTTATAATAATCATTTAATTTAAATGGAAAAACTGGAATAAGCTCTCTGTGGTAGAAGCTAGCAAAGGTATAAGCCTACAATGATTTCTCCTTTCAAACTGAATTTTTTTTTCATTCATGCTTCACAGCTTCTTTGGTTTCCTAGGATATTCACTTCTAGTTGGTTGCCTCCTACCAATAATTATTTTTCAATAATTCCCATATGATCTAACCTTTCATTAGCTTCAAATATAGTTTTTGTTCTTGAATATTGCCCTTTAAAAAAAAAGAGTTGTCCAATTTACCTTAGTCATGCCTCTGAGAAACATATTCCACTAGTTCTTCCCCCTTCTGAATAGCTAGTCCTGAAGTGTTCACATAAGCATAACATCGTAGCTATGTATTCAAGTGAGCTAAATGACAGGTGTTTCCTTATGATGACCTGGTTTCTATCCTTTCTCTGTTCAGCCTAAATTTAAGCTTTTCTAGAGAAATGATAGGAAGCTTTTAACTAGACTCTGTTTTAAGGCATATCTTTGTAAATTATTAAAATAAGGAAAAGTAGAAGTTGAGTCATTTAAGTTCAAGAAAACAGGCTAATTTAGGAGGAGGTGTGATCCTGAGAACTGAACCCAGTCTTCCTATACTGCTTACCAGGAATCCATGGCTGAGTAGTAGAGTGAGAATTCTCACGTACATGTGTGAGTAGCAACTACACAAAGTTTGTCATTTTATTACCACCTTCAGCAAGAAACTTTGAGAAGGGCAACTGTCATGCTCATTGGTAGTCACAATTTATCAGTGATACAAGACAGCAATAAATTGACCTGTCATAAAAAAAAAATCTTATCCCTGTAGGGGGAACTCAATAAATTGATTTTTCTGGACCTTGCCTTCTGGCTGGGAAGGCATTACTACACTCAGTTGTAAAACGGGGATACAAAATGAATTATACTTCCAAATAATTACTTTAACTTGCCTGAGTATATCAAGTGAATAATGCTGGGGAGCACATATGAAAATAGACAGAGGTAGAATGCTGACAATATCCTAAACTGTCTCAGTAAAGATGAAAATATATTCACAACAAAGGAGACCACACTGAATAAAATGGTGTGTAGATTATTTCTGTTCATTAGGAATCAGATGTAATTCTAGGCATTTCTGCCAATCCAAAACTTCCTAAAATTTCCTTCATCATTAGTTTCTTGCTAAACCTTGTTGTTCCCAGTCTTTAATTAAGTTATACCAGGTTTTGATTCTTCACATTTCTTAAGCAAGCAAGCACTTTCGTACACATTGGAACGATGACACTCACATTCAGCTTTGCCACAGTGAACAAACAGTGGTTGAGAACACATACCTGCTCTTTGACTTCCTCACAGGTTTGGATCCACAGTCAGGCAGACACAGACGCACTGCGCTGTTTCAGATGCATTCTGCAATATCCAGGACTCTACATCCAAGCACACACATTACACGGAACCTAAAGCAGGATATATTGTTGTTTCAAATCAATTCCAGCGGGGCCATAACTAACTCTAAATGCCTTCCTTTAGTGAAATCCATGGGATGAAATGTTAAGCTGGATGGACCAAAATACAGTAATTCCTGGATTATGTTCTAAATACTTCTACTTATTCAGGTAAATCTGCTACTTTACAACTTTTGCTTCAGATTCCTTCGCCAACTCTAATTTGTGGAAATACACTTAACTGCCTCCACCACCACTTCAAGCACTACTTTGTATAATAATGATGTAACTTATGACTTATGTTCAGTCAGTTCAGTCGCTCAGTAGTGTCCGACTCTTTGCGACCTCATGAATCACAGTATGCCAGGCCTTCCTGTCCATCACCAACTCCCGGAGTTCACCCAAACTCATGTGCATCAAATCGGTGATGCCATCCAGCCATCTCATCCTCTGTCGTCCCCTTCTGCTCCCAATCCCTCCCAGCATCAGGGTCTTCTCCAATGAGCCAACTTTTTGCATGAGGTGGCCAAAGTGTTGGAGTTTCAGCTTCAGCATCAGTGCTTCCAATGAAAACCCAGGACTGATCTCCTTTAGGATGGACTGGTTGAATCTCCTTGCAGTCCAAGGGACTCTCAAGAGTCTTCTCTAGCACCACATTTCAAAAGCATCAATTCTTCGGCGCTCAGCTTTCTTCACAGTCCAACTCTCATATTCATACATGACTACAGGAAAAACCATAGCCTTGACTAGACAGACCTTCGTTGGCAAAGTAATATCTCTGCCTTTGAATATGCTGTCGAGGTTGGTCATAACTTTCCTTCCAAGGTAATTTTTACAGGAAGTGTTTCACTATGAAGTCATTTTCTTTTAGAGAAAAATTAGGAAATCCACATTTAATACTACATTTAATTCAATAAAAAATCAAAGACCTTTTCATATCTTGCTGCTGCTGCTGCTAAGTCATTTCAGTCACGTACGACTCTGTGCGACCCCATGGATGGCAGCCCACCAGGCTCCCCCATCCCTGGAATTCTTCAGGCAAGAATACTGGAGTGGGTTGCCATTTCCTTCTCCAATGCATGAAAGTAAAAAGTGAAAGTGAAGTCACTCAGTCATGCCCGACTCTTAGCGACCCCAAGGACTGCAGCCTACCAGGGTCCTCCATCCATGGGATTTTCCAGGCAAGAGTACTAGAGTGGGGTGCCATTGCCTTCTCTGTTTTATATCTTAGAAAGTGCTTTAAAATTATAAGCATGACATAGATGTCCATGGGTATATCTGTTTGTATATTTTTGCCTTATCACCGTTCTCTTCCACATACCAAAGTTTTGCAAAATCTTGCATATTTTATCCTTCCTCAAATCTCACATAGCCTCCTCCTCTCCCCTTCTGCTGATTAATCTCATTCTTAATTTTGTTAAAAAGTTCCTTTTGTCACAATCAAATTGCCAAAGTTCCTTCCTTGATTCCATTTTCGCTCCCAGTATGCTTGACATGGGGCTTCCTTAGAGATTTCTTTTTCTAACTGAGATGCAATGGATAGACCTCCAGACTCAGGACACAGTGACATTAGATACTAATATATTTTTGATGTGTGACTTATTCAGACATAAGTAATAGTAGTTCAAGTAGTGCAGGGCTAAATCAGTGATGTCTCTTTTATATATATCTTTTCTTGAGCCAAAAGTAAAGAAAAATCAAGTTAGCGATTTGTCCTAGAAAACTCTCTTCCTAATATGTCTCTTAAAAATTACTTTGTAATGTGGCTGACATAAAACACATATAGACATACACTCACACCTCCCAAACTACATACACTCTACAAACAAAAACAAACCTACCATGATAAACACACACATACAAAGCTTTTGGGATCAGTCTAAACTAAAAAATATTTTGGAAAGAAAAATTATTGTAAGAAAATATTCACACTAAAAAAAAAAAAAACCTGTAATATGCCCTGCATTACTGGAAACAGAACCTGCCCCACTTTGTTCAGTATTATCTCAAAAGTGGTAGATGAATTTGACTTATATTTAAATATAGTCACAAAACTTCTATTTTAAACAGCAGCCAACTCCCCCCAAACAAATTTATCTTTCCCATTAAAATATGTAAAGTATGTTTTTATGCCACTGGATGAGATGGAGATGATACAATGATAGCTGATACTCTAGTAAATGGGTATTTTTTAAAATTGAAGTATAGTTAATTCACATTATTAGCTTTAGGTATACAGAATAGTGATTCAGTATTAGAGATTATAACTCATTGTTATACAAGATAATGGCTATAATTACCTGTGTTATATAATGTATCTTTTTTGCTTATCTATTTTATATACATAGCAGATTATATCTCTTAATCCCATATCCCTAACTTGCCTCTTCCTCTTTCCTCTCCTCATGGGCAACCACTAATTATCTGTGATTCTGTTTCTGTTTAGCATATATACTCATCTGATTATTTTTTAAAAATATTTCATGTATAAGTGATATCATTCAGTATTTGTCTTTCTCTGACTTTATTTCACTAAGTATAATATCATCTAGGTCCATCCCTGTTGCTGCAAATGGCAGAATTTCATTCTTTTTTATGGCTGTACAAATATTGAGTAATTCTTAATATTCTCTGTGTACATGTATGTGTATATATACACACATCTCTGAATGGATAAAGGTGTATATATACACTTCTTCTTTATCCATTCATATGGTATATGTATACCATACCACTTACCATTCATCTGTTGATAGACAGTGGGTTGCTTCTGTTGGCTATTGTAAGTAGTACCGCATGGGATAGTGCTGCATGGGAGTGCCTGTATCTTTTCAAACTGGTGTTTTTGTTTTCTCCAGGTATATACTTAGGAGTAGAATTGCTGGGTTCTACTTTTAGTTTCTGAGAAAACTCGGCACTGTTTTTTTATAGTGGCTGTGCATTTATTTTCCCACAAACACTGTCTAAGTGTTCCCTCTTCCTGATATCCTCGCCAGCATTTGGCATTTGTAGACTTTTTGAGATTGCCATGCTGACCGATGTGAGGTGATATCTTGTGGTTTTGATTTACATTTTATAGATGAAAAAAATACTCAAGTACAAATATTGAGTAATTCTTATTAAGTCATACCATATACCACGGGTTGTTGAGCTATAAGTAAGCTTATAATATGAAAGATATGGAACAATTTTTATAAACAGAGATCAAATATAGAAAAAATTCTGTGACACCCAATGAGAATACTCTCAACCTTATCATTTCACCTTTTGCCATATTACCATTTCCTCAGTATTTGCTTTATTTTTAAATATTTTATTCCCAAATGCTATTTAGCACAAAAAACTAAAAACTGTCATTAAAAAAACCTTCTCTAAATAATAACTATGTCCCTTATTATAAGGAAAATATAGAAGTCACTTTAGACAATTTTCCCCAGAACAGTTTATACTGGACAATTTCTATAAGCCCACAAACCATGTTACTTTTATAATATTTCTTGGAATATAGGCTCCAGAATTAATTTAGTACACTAAATGAAAAGTCACTCTTTTCAGAATGAAAATTCATAAGTTCTACTATAACCAGTGGCTGGGATAGTATTTATCAGCTATAGTTTAAAAATCACATTATTTTATAGACTTCTCCCAAATATTTTATGGAATTTCTAGCCACTCTTGGAAAAAAGCTATCTTTTCTAGTCCTATGAATGTATTAAAGTGGCATACTTATAATCATGTGTAATATTTTAAAATTTTAACTGGGGTTGGAGGACAAATACGGAGAAGGCAATGGCACCCACTCCAGTACTCCTGTCTGGAAAATCCCATGGACAGAGGAGCCTGGTGGGCTGCAGTCCATGGGGTCGCTAGGAGTCGGACACGACTGAGCGACTTCACTTTCACTTTTCACTTTCATGCATTGGAGAAGGAAATGGCAACCCATTCCAGTGTTGTTGCCTAGAGAATCCCAGGGGCAGGGGAGCCTGGTGGGCTGCCGTCTATGGGGTCGCAGAGTCGGACACGACTGAAGTGACTTAGCAGCAGCAGCAGGAGGACTAATAAACTATTTTCATGAACAAAATACTGAGTAGCAGATATTATGTTTAACAACAGCCATTATTATCTTCATTTATGATTGCAGTTTCTAACGAGTTTGAGATCCTCCTTCTCCCCCTTCTTTTATGAAAAGCTAATTCCAGTTTTAAGGGTAAATCATGGGTAGTCTAAGTAGCCCATTGCTGTGGCTCAGTTCTATTGCCAGGCATTGATTCAGTTTGGGCTTGTGATGCAATCCTGGCTAATGAGATAAATAAAAAACATTTACTGAGAGATGCTTGCAACTGTTTCTTAGATCTTACAAAGTTCAAAGAGAGAATCCCTCTTTCTCTGATGGGCATTGTCATATCTGTGATCTTGCCATTATAATAGCAGGCAGCCTAAGGACAAATTCAACCACAGAAAGCGGGAAGATGGTAATAATTTGGCACCATGATGATATGATTATGCTACTAAATTAACCAATTCTGGACTGTACTTTGCCTTGAATCTGGTTACATAAACATAAATTGTTCTTTATTATATGAGCCCAGGATAGTTTTTCTATTTGTGAAGTCAAAATATTGAAATAGATACGTGAATGCCTCTGTCCCAAATTTTACATTTTATTTGCGATCTCTAAACTCATTAGTAAGTTTTAAAACTATGGTATTATAACTTCTATATTTGAGCAGGTAACAATAAAATCAATTCCAACTTGTATTCTTAGATTCATCATACAGGATATGACTTAATTTATTACATATATGTATACTATATACATGTGGGTAAGAATAATCAAAAACATTTTTAGGGATAATACAAGTTTAGTCAATTGTACTAAAAACTACAAAAATACGTGCATTCTTCTAAAATATCTTGCATATAGTATATATGTATGTGTGCTAAGTCTCTTCAGTCATGGGTTGACATCTATTGATGCTGTTTTATTGAATAGTACTAAATATTGATATTAAATATCATGAATTGTCTATAACAGATCCTCTCACATTCTTACAAATTCTAGAATGAGAATTTACCTTCAGTCAATTTTCTATTTCTTTTTTCCTGGAAACTTCATATGAGTAGAACATTGCTTATCGTAAAATTGACCAATTACGTAAACTGCATCTGGAATGAGAATATTTTGTAAATACTTAGTATAAAGCCATGGTTTTGAGCATTCTTGATTGCAAGTGACCCTTGTAACTTGCCTGTCCTTTGCTGAACCTGAAAACCATACCCACTGAATTGTCACCAGCAACATTAGTTCCTCTAAGAAATAAGTATTATCCTGGGATGGCTTCTGTACCTCACCAATATGTCGCCTTTCATTCCCTCACCCTGGTCTATCATCTGAAGAACCAGAGAAGATAGTTCCTGGATGCTACACAGACTATTTCAAGGACACCCATACAAGTTGGATAGGCATCACCACCCTGTTCGAAAATTGTGTTTTCTGGCCTAAATTCTTCTAAGTAAACCTACTGTTAAACATAGCCTATGGCAGGTATCTTGTGAGCCTGACTGTTCAGTGGACTCTAAGAATAACCCCTGAGCATTTCAATGTGATACTGCAGATATGGTCCTTAGAAAATTCAAAACTGATCATTTGTTTACCAGAAGAAATCCTATCATCGCTAATGTGAAAATAGAATTTTCAATTAAATAAGTGATGTATTGGATGCTATCTATCCTTGTAAAAATTGAGATACAAAAAGAACAAAAAGAGACTACTTCTGGTTAAGTTATGAAAAGTTGTAGGAAATTGTTGCTCCCTACAAAAGCAAACCAAAAAAGTGAATATAAACCAGATAAAACCAAGTCACAATTACTTTAAAAGGCAACAGAAGGCTGACAATGAATTTAATTAAAGAAATTGAGGCAAATTTAAGAGAGAAAAGTGTATTCTAAGAGAATAGTTACATGGCTATTTTCACTGGAAAATGGTAGGAGAAGGAGGAATCCTATGGAACCTCAGCTTTAGAAAATGTCTGCAGCTACCTCCAGCTTTTCCCACTGATTTTCAATGAGTGTATAGGTAATATGCTAAAGACAGAACCAGGGCAGGAGAGCTGAAAGATTAGCATAGGAGGCACATGGGACCTTCTCAAGTGTGCAAATCATCCCTCCAAATACTGAGATCAGCAAGACAGAGAAAAACTGAGGTGCAGAAAGCTAGTGTAGGTGTTAAAAACTAAGAGGATTCCCTAATATGCCTGAAAACTGGACACTATAGTATAAATTGTGAGATCTCTAGAGACTTACTAATCCCCTCTCAAAACGTTTGAAGCTATGAGTGAACCAAATCTATCAAAAGTTGTAAGAGTGCCCAGACTCTGCTCAACTAGCAGAATGACATGGTAACATTATCAACCTTTCAAAGGAAAAGACATACTTTTCCTTATCATTTATTCTAGTCTCCAGTGTTATTTTATACAATGCCTAGCATACTATAATTTTTTTAACTTTCCACAAAGATGCAGGAAAATGAGACCCAAGATGAGAAAAGTAAATATACTCTAGAAACAAATACACAGATGGCCTGATATTTTAATTTTCAGAAGGGAATTTAGAATGACTATAATAATTATACAGAAGCGTACATGAAAGGTATATGCGTTAGCCACGGTTCTCCAGAGAAGCAGATCAAGATAATACACACACATACATACACACACACACTGACATATGTATGGAAACTGAGAAGTCCCTAAATCTGCCATCTACAAGCTAGAGAACCAGGAAAACTGGTTGTATATTTTAGTCTGAGTTTAAAGGCCTGAAAATCAGAGAGGCTGATGGTGTAACCTGCAGTCTGAGGACAAAGGCCTGAGAACCAGGGGTATGTTAGTTAAGTCCCAGAATCAGAAAGGCCAGACACAAGCAGCTCATACACCAAAAGGCACTAGGAAATAGATGCTCCAGATAAAGGGAGAGAGAGAATTCACCCTTCCTTTGTCTTTCATTCTATTCAGGCCCTCGATGGATTAAGTGATGCCCACTCACACCAATGAAGACAGGTCTTCTTTTAATTAGTCTACTTAATCAAATGCTATTTTTTCTAGATACTCTCATAGACACAGCTAAAAATAATGTCTTACTGTCTAGTTGGGCATCCCTTTGGCTAATCAAATTGACAGACAAAACGAATTATCACAGTGTATAATAGGCATATGTGTGTTAAACATGATAAAATTTAGCAGAAACCTGGAAATTAATTTTTTTAAAAAAGCTAAATTGGAAATGTTTAAAATAAATATATAAGTATAGTATTTTTAAAAAAAGGAATTCACTTCAGATCTTAAAGTAGTCACTTGAACCTCTTTTGGAGTCAGCAGAGAAAAGATCATTAAAACTGAAGATAGTTCAAACTGAAACATAAGATAATTGACAAACACAACAAAGAGCAGCTCCCTGCTCGCTGCAACTAGAGAAACCTGCACAAAGCAAGGAAGACCCAGCTCAGCCCAAACTAAATAAATAGATGTTTATAAGAGAGTGAAAGCAAACAAAATTATGACAGGCTGTCTGGGAATATGCAGAGCAAAATTAAATGTATGTAAATGATTATTGGAGTACATGATAAAGAGGAGAGAGAAGATAGGGCAGAAAATTATTTGAAAAGGTAATGGGCAAAACTTTTCCTAAGTACATGAAAAATATCACCGAGGTTCAAAAAGAGGAGAATACCTCAAGAAGGAAAATGCAAATAAAACCACATTAGGTCCACCAGGTTAGGTTGATCATTCTAACTGCTGAAAACCAAAGATACAACAAAAATTTTAAAAGCGTCCAGGGTCTAACACAAAATGATTAAATAGAAACAACAATAAAAAATAACAGCTGCTTCTTATCAGAAATAATGAGGGCCAGAAAACATCTTTAAAATATAAAAATGGGGGAAAAAATAAACACATCTACTTATAATTCTGTATCACTGAAAACACTATGTATATATGAAAGCCAAAACTATTTTCTGAGACTTCATCTTCAGCAGACCTGTTATTATAAGGGATACTGAAAGTTTTTCAAACTGAAAGAAATGATTACATACAGAAATTTGGCTGCTGAAAAAACAAATTAGAAGTCAATATCTGCATATTTATGAACTACCTTTACAAGTTAACTTATGAACAAACTGTGTGTAAATATATATATATATGTATGTAATCATTAGTGATTCAAGAAAATGATAAATCATGGAATTATTACATATGTAGAAAAATTGATAAATAGATCAAAGTTCATGAGAAGAATAAAGTGTTATAATGTTTTACCTACAAGTTCATAAAGATAGTCCTATTATTTGAAAACAGACTGAAGTTAATATTCATATTGACAGTTATATCCACTGATCATGGTATTGGGATCTTTAGTTACATGTGAATAACAGCAGGAACCCATATTTCCCTATGGTGACTGAAGTCATGCTGCTGCTGCTAAGTCACTTCAGTCGTGTCCGACTCCGTGCGACCCCATCGACGGCAGCCCACCAGGCTCCCCCATCCCTGGGATTCTCCAGGCAAGAATACTGGAGTGGGTTGCCATTTCCTTCTCCAATGCACGAAAGTGAAAGTGAAGTCGCTCAGTCGTGTCCGATCCTCAGCGACCCCATGGACTGCAGCCTTCCAGGCTCCTCCATACACGGGGTTTTTCAGGCAAGAGTACTGGAGTGGGGTGCCATTGCCTTCTCCTGGATTGAAGTCATACCCACTACAGAGCTACACATGAAGTGAAGCTCAATGGGGAAGTCTGCTTACATCCCAGTCTTACTATTACTAGTTATTATCATTATCCAGACTTAACCTTCAACCCAGGGAAGAGTAATAGAAAAGAGAGAAGGATGGTAAAAGTATTAGCTCCAGCTGAAAGCATGTAGATTCTGTGGCTTTTCTCCAGGTCGTTCTCTTCTCTCAAACAATAAAAACTATACAGAAAGATTCCTACAAAGGAGAGGACAAAACAGACTTGGTAAGGGGATATTAGATTCCACAAATCCAATGGAAGCTGTTCCTCAACTCAGTCCCTCCTCCCTTATCCATATAATTCTTTAAAATTTATTTTTATTAAATGGCAACCCACTCCAGTATTCAGTCCTGGGAAATCTCATGGACAGATCACCTGGTGGGCTACGTTCATGGGGTCACAGAATTGGACACAACTGAAGCAACTGAGTATGCATAGTTGATTTACAATGCCGTGTTTCAGGTGTAGAACAAAGTGAATTAGTTAAACATAAACATATGTTCAGTTTTTCTTAGATTTTTTTCCCATATTATTAGAGTATTGAGTAGAGTTACCTGTGCTATACAGTAGGTCCTTATTGTTATTTATTTTATATATAGTAGTATGTATGTGCCAATCCCAAGCTCCCAATTTACCGCTACCCCCACCCCTTATCCCCTGGTGACCGTAAGTTTGTTTTCTGCTTTTGTGACTTTGTTTCTGTTTTGTGAATAAGTTCATTTGTACCCCCTCTCCTTTAAGATGCCACATACAAGCAATATCATATGATATTTGTCTTTCTCTGACTTATGTCACTCTGTATGACAATTTCTAGGAATTTTTAAAGCAGCATTAAGCTTGCCTGTAACAGCTCCCTTTGAAAATTCAGTAATATCTACAAAGGATTAAGCATGGCCTTTAAGTATAAGTTTCTACAAAGAGAGGTAAGCAAAACCAGAAGATGTTTGGCAAACATCTGCTGTAGACCTAAAGCTGTACTTTATTGGTCATATACAGAAGTATATAAGATGTGATAAAGATTCTTATATGGTATGCCATAGGAATTAATATTTTCCTTGTGGGCAATTGATAATTCTGGAAGATTTCAGAGGAGTAATTAATTAAATAACATTGTGGTGTTTAGATAAATATTGACAGAGAATACGAGCATATAAATCTGTGCCAGAATACCCAGATGGCCTTGAATAAGAATAAAATCCATGTCAGCGACATGAGAAAAGGAGAAACAGTTGGGGAAAGTGAAAATAAAAACACATTCAGTATATAGTATGTACTATGTCTTCCAATGTTTAAGTAATTCTTACAGCATCTATTATTTAGAGGATATTTTCATTATATCAGTAAGGGAATTGAGACATTAGGACTTTGTCATGTTAAAGACCACACAAGTCACAAGTGGAGAAACCAGGACTGGAAACTAATATTAATGAGTCGCTACAAACATTATTGTATTCTTGAATAAGGAGATGTATTTTTGAAATAAATTGAATGTTATGTCTGATTCTATCTGAGATTTTAGGAAGAGACAAGAGAGAAAGTGTGTAGTTATTATGATGGGTACTGTGCCATTTACCAAAGAAGAAGAATATGTTTTAAGGTTGAAAGAATTCAAGTTTTATATTAAGCTTGAGATTTTCACAGAGTATGAAAGTGAATAATTCTAAAATTATGTTGGAAATACATGTATGAAATTTAGCACAGACGTTAACAGCTTCTAGCAGGCAGGACTCTATTTATCCCCCCTTTGTACACCTAGCACCTTGCACATTAATGTGACATGTTGAACTCATGAAAGCTGATGAGAATGTCTACAGACAGAAAAACGTGCTTAGAACACAGAGCTAAGGAAAGAGCACTCAGACTGGTCGAAGTAGAAACTGGAAAATGAAGGACCACAAAATGTACCCCAAATCAGAAATTATAAGCGATGATAAAATCAAATGTTACCAAAAGTTCAAGTAGATGAGATTTTATAAGGTATAACTTGATTGATTGTATTTAACAACTAATAGAAATATCAAAGAAATATAAAATTTTAGTGTTCTAAGTCTAGTATTCTAAGACTACAAGTAGTAAAGTGTGTTGACTTGATTGGCACAATAAAGAAAGTCATTTCAATGGAGGGGAAGTTAGGAATGGTGAAGCTAATACAAGTCATCAGGCCAAAGAAAATATTTTCAGACGAGATTAGGCACATTCAGGGAAGTATGGCCATAGACAAGAAAATGTTTTTTAAATGTTTGAGTCAAAGCTTTGACTGCACTTGAGATGTGAAGACTGCCCCCTCATTAAGAGTATATAGGGCCTTGAAGGCTTGTGCAAAGTTGGCTGTAATTGAAATGCATTCTTTCTAGAGAAAATTGTTTGCTCTTAGAAGTAGCTGTGACTAAATGAATTTGTGATTCATGAAACAATCTAATTTTGCTCTTTCAAACTAAAATTCTTCACGTAACTATATAGTTTTTTAAAGTAATATGACATTAGTGCAAAAAGGTTCTGCATGCCTATTAAATAGCTGTTTATTTGATGTTGATTCAACAAACAAAAACTTGAAAGACTATCAGAAAATAATACACTGAAAAAATTTCGAGTTTGACAGAAGTTGATAATCCAGGAGGTATCTTTTGACTACCATCCTCTGTGACTACCATATCATTTTCCAGGCTGGGCTTTATAATTTGTTCAAACAATGTCATTTCTTAAAAGGCATCAATTCCCAGTAAGTTTTCCCTGTTGACTTGGATGTTTCTGCAAAGCAGATATGAAGCTCTTTCTTCCTTTTTTTTTAACCAGTGTTTCTTTTTGCCTCTGCATGTGTGGAATAAGCAGGGCTATAGTGTTCACTAGGATTGGGCTGGCATGTACTCTAAGAAGGTCACAGGAAATGAGTCCACCAGGCATGCAGTTTCAGTACACCTTTCCTGACCAGTTTCAGGGGTAAGCCAGAGTGCATGAAATCCTTATGAGAGAGTTCAGACTTTACACAAGTCTCCTGTTAGTCTCAGTGGTTCTCCATCCAGCCAAGGGGACACATCTCCCCCGTGTATGACCCCAGGACTAGGACACCCAGTCCATGACTCTCACTGTTCACTCTCAGGGTTGGTCTCTGCCCATGTATATTCTCCCTTTTCTCTGAGTCCTGATGATCGTTTTCCCCCTTCCTTGCTGATTACATATGGATCTCTCTTACAGCCATGGATGTACAGGGGTCTTTCTGCCCGATTCAATGAAAATCTTCCCACATGTGGATGTATTTTCGTTGTGCTCACAGGGAAGGGTGAGTTCCACGTTCTCCTACTCCACCATATTGTTCAACCCCTCATTTTTAAAATTCTTGATCCCCAAAATTTCTCTTCCTAGAAGCAGTCCTGTGCTATTAAGCATGCATGATGTATCTCACTCAAAATACACAGTGAGTAAGGCCTATTTCAGATCCTGAAAGACGAAGCTGTGAAAGTGTTGCACTCAATATGCTAGCAAAATTGGAAAACTCAGCAGTGGCCACAGGACTGGGAAAGGTAATTTTCATTCCAATCTCAAAGAAAGGCAATGCCAAAGAATGCTCAAACTACCACACAATTGCACTCATCGCACACGCTAGCAAAGCAATGCTCAAAATTCTCCAAGCCAGGCTTCAACAATACATGAACCGTGAACTTCCAGATGTTCAAGCTGGTTTTAAAAAAGGCAGAGGAACCAGAGATCAAATTGCTAACATCCACTGGATCATCGAAAAAGCAAGAGAGTTCCAGAAAAACATCTACTTCTGCTTTATTGACTATGCCAAAGCCTTTGACTATGTGGATCACAACAAACTGTGGAAAATTCTGAAAGAGATGGAAATACCAGACCACCTGACTTGCCTCTTGAGATTTCTGTATGCATGTTAGGAAGCTACAGTTAGAACTGGACATGGGACCAACAGACTGTCTCCAAACAGGAAAAGGAGTACATCAAGGCTGTATATTGTCACTCTGCTTATTTAACTTATATGCAGAGTACATCATGAGAAATCCTGGCCTGGGTGAAGCACAAGCTGGAATCAAGATTGCCGGGAGAAATATCAATCACCTCAGATATGCAGATGACACCACACTTATGGCAGAAAGTGAAGAAGAACTAAAGAGCCTCTTGAGAGTGAAAAAGTTGGCTTAAAACTCAACATTCAGAAAACTAAGATCATGGAATCTGGTCCCATCACTTCATGGCAAATAGATGGGGAAACAGTGTCAGACTTTATTTTGGGGGGCTTCAAAATCACCGCAGATGGTGACTGCAGCCATGAAATTAAAAGATGCTTACTCCTTTGGGAGAAAATTTATGACCAACCTAGACAGCATATTAAAAAGCAGAGACATTGCTTTGCCAACAAAGGTCCATCTAGTCAAGGTTATGGTTTTTCCAGTAGACACGTATGGATGTGAGAGTTGGACTATAAAGAAAGCTGAGCATGGAAGAATTGACGATTTTGAACTGTGGTATTGGAAAAGACTCTTGAGAGTCCCTTGGACTGCTAGGAGATCCAACCAGTCCATCCTAAAGCAAATCAGTCCTGAATATTTATTGGAAGGACTGATGCTGAAGCTGAAACTCCAAACCTTTGGCCACCTAATGTGAAGAACTGACTCATTGGAACAGACCCTGATGCTGGGAAAGATTGAAGGTTGGAGGAAAAGTGGACGACAGAGGGTGAGATGGTTGGATGGCATCACTGACTCAATGGACATTAGTTTGAGTAAAGTCTAGGAGTTGGTGATGGATAGGGAGGCCTGGCATGCTGCAGTCCATGGGGTCACAAAGAGTCAGACACAGCTGAGCAACTGAACTGAACTGTACTGAGGTCTATAGTAAAGGTATTTTATTTAAAAAGCTATGAAATCCATCAGTACTTAGGGAAGTTTTGTTTTTAAGGAGCTAAGTCAGAAGTAATTGTAGTAACCTAAAAGACTAAGAGAACAAACATTAGCAGAGTTTCTCCTTGGAAAGGTTGGTTTAAATACTTACTGAATCTGGATGCATGACTGTGAAAAGCAGTGTTATGAAATGTAACCATACTTGCAGGAGCTTAAGCACAAAATTATATGCATTTTATATAAACAGATCTAAAGCAAAAGAAGAAAACTATTTTTTTCAAAAATATTTATCAAATGCTAGGCATTCAGTTGTGGCTAAAATGGAAACAAGCCCAACCTCAGAAAACTATTGCCTAAAGGGTGAAAGAGCAGCCCAAATCAGATTAGTAAGGGTCAAGTTCAAAGGCAGAGAAAATTACGAAGATTTAAATTGAGACTGCCCATAGGCGGGCCAGCTGGCAGAGAGGACAGCTGGCCGGCTATAACAATTTTGCGGGCATGGCAGATTCTGACCCTGAGGTACCAGAAGTGAAGAGAAAAAGGCGTAAAATCTGTTCCGCATAGGAAAGCAGTTGGCAAATGTCAATGAGATCGTAAGTAGTGAAGATTTCAACAAGGCAGGCTGGGTCATATCCAGATTTTTTTTCTTTTTTTTTTGAGGCAGGGACACTTACCAGGCAACCATTACTTGTGAAAGGGAGTTTAGTAATTCAAGCCATAGCCTGAGGAATAAAGCAGTGGATATACCCAGCCACAGGCACCCGGGCTAATAGAAGAGAGCACTAAGGAAGTTTAAGCATCAAGTGTCAAAAAACTAAAAATACACACGATGAGACAAAGAGGAAAGATATGTCTGGCACTAGCAATAGCAGAATAAGCACTGACAGAGGATTAAAGACAAACTTCTTTCACCTCTTGTTTTACATCTCCTAGAATAAAGCACTCGAACAGGGGTAAATAACCCATCACCTGAAAGGCAAACAGTTGATTGTGGCCATACATTTAGAGGAAGGCTTTTCTGGGAGTCCTGAATTCCAACTGCTTTATCATTTTGTCATGTCAGTCTCTAATATTGAGTCATCTCTTTTGTTTTCTCTGCAACTGTGCTCAGGTTAAACAGCACTGTTATAAAACAACCAAGAATATATAGTGGTATATATAACACTAAGTATCAAGTTTAAGTATACTATTTACTTTCCCAAAATATGATAACTTGCTTCATTTCACTGTCTCAGGTATAAGCCTACAGTCAGAAACTTATTTTGTATACTCCACAATGCCCTACATTTCATGTTTTTGGTAACAATCATCCCACTTTTAATACAAGTTTTTTCTCCACTGGAAGTCAGCCTCTTAGTAATAACCAGAGCGGTGCCCCGCCCTGCCACTATTTCCCCAACACCTTTCATAGTGCAGGGAACATAAATAATTATCCGTGTCGTGACAGCATGCATAAGAGTAGAAGAGAACAGCATTGCAGGAGAATGGAGGGAAAGAACAAATGAACAAACAGAAAAAGAGGTAAAAATGTCCTTTCCTCAGAGTATTAAGAAAGTTTTATTTCTTCCTCAGAACTGGCCACTTACATCAGATAAGAACTATTCCCCTATTAAATAAATACTGGATTTAAAATGAGTATTTATCCAGTTTCATTTTATGCATTCTAAATTTATATATTAAGGGATCTACATTACAAAAATTTTTTGATTTCATCACATTTATGTATCAAAGCAACCCTATTTAAATATTTCATAATTAAAGAAAAACATTTGGTTAGATGTTATTTTTCCATCCCAATTGTAAAAATCTCAAGAAATGTCTCCTGGTAGATAATGAATTAGTGAACACGAGAAGCTTCTCAAGCAACATGTAATGCCATTGCAAAAAGTAAGCACCTAATAGAGAAATATCAGCAAATTAATATTCTTTAGACCATAAATATTTCATTTTATAAGGCTATGCCACATGTTCTAAACTCTCTTAGAGAGTGTTATAAAGAACATTGATTGCCATTAAGAAAACTTATTTTAACTGGCTCTTAGACGATCTGTAATGCTTGGTTTTCTCAGAGGTCCTAGTCCACCCAAGTCCACTCCAGTTGATCTCTACGACAGCCAGCAAGACCCAGGGGCCACGCGTCATCACCAGTGATGTGTATTCTTGGTGACCTTATTTGGAATTTAGAATACAACTTAACCATATAAAATATCTGATAGGGTAAAAAGCATTAATTAATACTATATTTTATATATTTGAAGAGCTGAATTGGGCATCTGTGGCTTATCTTCGATTCATTAATCATCACTATATATTTTGAGGAATGGATTCAGATTTCCAAAGATCAATTCACAAATGAATTTTTGGCAGAAAAACTGTTTGCCAATTGAGCTATATCCATAGTTTCCTAAAATATATTTTTTCACACTTTGCTTATGGCAGCCTAGTTAAACCCAACATACCATTGCTCCTTCAGAGAAGACTCTGTCAGTGGTATTGGCAAGGCTTTGCACTATTCTAAGCTTAGCTTGCAAAACCTCAAACAAGCCTGCACATCTCTGCTTAGGCAGCCTTAACTTAGATCCTTTAAACTTGTTTCAGACCTTCTCCCATTTTATGTCAGAGTCCACTTAGTAAAAATGAAATCTCTGGCCAACTGAGCAAAACTCTGCTAGGTAGTCTTTCTTTATCACCATGTCAATCTCCTGGGGCCATCCAGGTGCTTTAATGGCTGCTTAACCAGAAAGGTGTTAGGAACTGTAATCTCTGCATTACCAGTTTTTTTTCTAGGACTGTCTGTTTTCTAGGACTTGTTTTTGTGGGCCTGTTTGATAAAACCCACTTTCCAAAAACAAATGTCAATTCTGCAGATTGTTTTAGGAAGCAGCACCAGCAGCTAAAGAATGATATGCTAATTGGGCTCTCTTGGGAAACACAAAGCAGTTTCTCAGGTGTAGTACACAGAACAGATGACATGCTGGTAGCTTTTGTGCCAGCATTACTTTCTTAAAAAAAATGATACCTATGGCTGAGACAGATGCTGCAAATTAAAAATCAAATTCATGACGTGACTCTTTACATATTTTCTATGGTATAAGTATATAATGTTTCTGATAAAATTATTTATGAAAAATGCTAATTATTTATTTAAAATTTAATCTTTTAAGAAAGGAAATATGAAATCTACATCAGGAGAAGTCAGATTAGAATACCATTATGCTTATGTAATGTCCAAAATATTTTACTCTTTCTATTCACAGCATTTGTTTCCTATTTTCTTAAAAAATATCTGATGCAGGAATTCTGATTGAGTTTTGGTTGATATGATTATATAAATTCCTTATAAATATATTATTAGAGATACTTCTTTTAAAAAAATATTCACCTAGTCTTAGTTTAAGATACTTGAAATAATTGTTCTGAATAATCTTTTTTCTGATGTCTCCAATAAGTTAAAAAATAAAATAAAATTATTATCTATGATTGAATGTGTAACTCACAATTTCTTCTCTTCTCGGAACTGCATTAGCATCATGTTACCTAAAGGCAGTCTTCATTGAGTAATATCTTGACTTTTTCTCTAACCACTTGTGCAACTTTAGATGCATCATTTAAACTTTCCAAGCCTTAATTTTCTTATCTACAACATAACCTTGATGATGTATTGCAGTGATTGAGAGGCATCATTGGAACAGCCAGCACTATTTACACGTTAGATTGATAACTATGTAATAATTACCAGCTTCTTGTTTCTCTTGAATTGTTTTACTTATTGTCCAGCTGTATATGTTCCTTTACTAATAATAAACTATAAGCCAGAGTTATTCATTTTTGTGTGTTCCTTACACACACATACACAGATGCACTCAGTAGCTACAGGAATTCTTTGCTGTGGTATCTGAACAAGTACTCACCTTCTATTCCTTATCTTTTCTTTCTTACCCTTAGAAATAGCAATCACTTAATTTTAAATTAGTAATTTAAAAAATAATTTTTAGCATCCATGACATTTAAAAATTTTATCCATGTTAAATCTGTTAAATGTCTGGGTGAAAGATGAGGAAGTGACTCAGGATGTTATTGAATTTGCTAAAATACCTTGAGGCATTTGAGATGGGGGTTAATTCATCTTTGAGGTCTCTATTGTAAAAATCTATCACAGTAAACAGTTCAGTCACTCAGTCATGTCCGACTCTTTGCGACCCCATGGACTGCAGCAAGCCAGGCCTCCCTGTCCATCACCAACTCCTGGAGTCCACCCAAACTCGTGTCCATTGAGTCGGTGATGCCGTCCAGCCATCTCCTCCTCTGTCGTCCCCTTCTCCTCCCACCTTCAATCTTGCCCAGCATCAGGGTCTTTTCAAATGAGTCAGTTCTTTACATCAGGTGGCCAAAGTATTGGAACTTCAGCTTTAGCATCAGTCCTTCCAATGAATATTCAGCACTGATTTCCTTTAGGATGGACTGGTTGGATCTTCCTGCAGTCCAAGGGACTCTCAAGAGTCTTCTCCAACGCCACAGTTCAAAAGCATCAATTGCCAAAATTTATCACAGATAATCATTAGAAAACAATTTTTTGGTACTAGAAAACCATAGAATAGAGAACCCAGAAATGAATCTAAATTTGCATGGGCAATTAATCTAGGGCAAAGGAATCAAGAATATAAAACGGATAGAAGATTACCTCTTCAACAGATGGTGTTGGGAAAACTGTACAGATACATGAAAAAGAATTAAACTGTACTGTTCTCATACTATATACAAAAATAAAATTAAATGTAAGACATGAAACCATAGAACTTCTAGAAGAAAACATAGACAGTATTCTCTTTGACATAGGTCTCAATACTATTTGGAGGAATATGTCTTTTCAGCCAAGGGAAACAAAAGCAAAAAGTAACAAATGGAACTTTATCAAACTAAAAAGTTTCTGAACAGCTAATCAACATAGAAACAAAATGAAAAGACCACCTACAAATGAGAGGAGGTACTTGCAAACTATATATTTGATAAGGGATTAATATTCAAAATATAAAAACTCATATAACACAAGAAACAACCTAATTAAAACATAGGCAGATGATCTGAACAGACATTTGTATAGAGAAGACATACAGATGGCCAACAGGCATGTGAAAAAGATGCTTGATATCACTATCAGGAAAATGCAAATCAAAACCACAATGATATTACATTTTACCTGTTATAATGGCTGTTATCAACAAAAAACAAGTGTTGACAAGGATGGGGAGAAAAGGAAACCATGAGGCACTGATGATAGGACTGTAAATTGGTGCAGCCGCTATGGAAAACAGTGCAGAGATTCCTCAAAAAATTAAATACAGAATTATAATATAATCTGGAAATTCCATTCCTGAGTATTACCCAAAGAAAATGAAAACACTAATTTGAAAAGATGTATGCACCCCTCTGTTCACTGCAGCATCTACAGTCGCCAAATACGGAAGCAACCCCAAGTGTCCATAATAGATGAATGGACAAAGATGTAGCATACACATATAATGGAATATTAGCCATAGAAAAGAATGAAACCTTGGCATTTGGGACAACGTGGGTAGACCTAGAGGGTGTTGTGTGCTAAGTAGCTTCAGTCGTGTCTGACTCTTTGTGACCCCATGGACTGTAGCCCGGCAGGCTCCTCTGTCCATAGGATTCTCCAGCCAAGAATTCTGGAATAGGTTGCCATGCCTTCCTCCAAGGGATCTCCCCAACCCAGGGATCGAACCTGAGTCACCTGCCTTGCAGGTGGATTCTTTACCACTGAGCCACATGGGAAGCCCTAGAGGGTATATATGCTCAGTGAAATAAGTCAGGCAGAGAAAGATAAACATTCTATGATTTCACTTATATGTGGAGTCTAAAAATGAAACAAACGATCCTGTGTAACAAAACAGAGAGTTTTAGATACAAAGAACAAACAGGTGGTTGCCAGAGGTGATGGGGTGGGGAAGGGGAAAAAAAAAAAAAACAGGTGAGGGAGAATAAAAAGTACAGATTTCCAGTTGCAAATCAAACGAGTCAGTTATGAAATGCACAGTTTGGGGAATTCAGTGTGGGGAATTTAGTCAATAACTAAGTAATATCTTTGTATGGTGACATATAACTAGATTTATCTTGGAGATACCATGCAGAGCCCTCTGCGTTAAGTGAAAGTGAAAGTCGCTCAGCCATGTCCAACTTTTTGAGACTCCATGGACTGGAATGGGTAGCCTTTCCCTTCTCCAGGGGACCTGCCCAACCCAGGGATCAAAACCAGGTCTCCTGCACTGCAGGCAGATTCTTTACCAGCTGAGCCATAATGGAAGCCCGTGGGGGTCTGTAGCACAAAGACTTTCTGTGTCTTCCATTTCTTTGATTATAGGAAACAGCCTTTCCTCAGGCTCCATGACCTTCCTTGAGTTCCAAAGGGCAGATTCCAGTGGTTGTTAATTAAGGAAAGGAGGGGATGGAGGACTAGGGAGAAACACTGAGCCAAGAGCAGCCTTTGGACACTGTCCTGTTTCCCTATCATCAGATATACACAACAATATCTTTGAGCTATTTTGCAGATACTGAAAACCCCTCCAGGTGGGAGAAGTTAATACTTAACAATGGTACACTGCCCACAACCATATAGACCTCAGACCAGTTGGATCTGAAGGCTGATGGTGTTGACTCCTACTTAACTTACACCGCCCACCCCCCAACCCCCCATCAGAAGAAGGCCCATGAGCTGATTACACCTCTTTGAACAGTTAACTGTAAAACTTTTATCTTTCCCAAGGAGATGGGCACACAGTATTGATGGCATTAGCTCACTGTGTCTCCCTTTGCCTGGCAAAGCAATAAAGCTGTTCATTTCTACTTCACCCAAAACTTCGTCTCTGAGATTTGATTTGGCACTGGTGAACAAAGAACCTGAGCTTTTGGCATCACTGGTAATTATTTTG
Organism: Ovis aries; assembly: GCF_016772045.2. NCBI lineage: Eukaryota > Metazoa > Chordata > Mammalia > Artiodactyla > Bovidae > Ovis > Ovis aries. Next base: position 51,349,094 of record NC_056071.1, on the reverse strand, counting down.
AAATGAAAAAATAAAAAATCACTACTTTGTGTAATGAGAAATACCATAGTATTACACTTCAGAAACAAACAAACAAAATACAAACAAATTCATAGAAAAAGGGATAAGAGTTTTGGTTCAGTTCAGTTGTTCAGTCATGTCTGACTCTTTGTGACCCCATGAACTGCAGCACGCCAGGCCTGCCTGTCCAACACTAACTGCTGGAGTTTATCCAAACTCTTGTCCATTGAGTCGGTGATGCCATCCAACCATCTCTTCCTCTGTCGTCCCCTTCTCCTCCTGCCTTCAGTCTTTCCCAACACCAGGGTATTTTCAAATGAGTCAGCTCTTCACATCAGGTGGTCAAAATACTGGAGTTTGAGCTTTAACATCAGTCCTTCCAATGAACATCCAGGACTGATTTCCCTTAGGATGGACTGGTTGGATCTCCTTGCAAGTCCAAGGGACTCTCAAGAGTCTTCTCCAACACACAGTTCAAAAGCATGAATTCTCTGGCGCTCAGCTTTCTTTATAGTCCAACTCTCACATTCATACATGACTACTGGAAAAACAATAGCTTTGACTAGACCAGAGGTGGAAACTAGGGTAAGGGGAACTGGATGAAGATAGTCGAAATGTATTGTTAACTTTCATGTATAAGGATGTAATATAAACATGATAAATATAGTTTATATTTATAAACATTTAGGCACTGATGTATGTTATAGGGAGGAAAAGACCCATGGAAAATGTGACACATTTATAAGGGAAATTGGGTAGGCTCAGTTTTAAACTGAGTATTAAGAGTATATAAAAATGTCACTCAGGTTCATAAATTTTTAAGTTGTACAAAATGAATAAAAGAGTGTTACTAAACTATCTAGGTTTTAGAAATTCAAAAATAGCAAATTTAACACATCTCTAGGAATAAGTTCACCTGAACTAATTTGGCCTCACACAGAATCCAATGGGGAACTTCTACTGTCTTTAGCACTGTACTTATGATAAAAGAGGCTAGGGAAGTATAAGTGAACTTCATTCGGATAATAGTCTTTCTATGCACTGACCAGAATAAAGCCCGATTGAATAGTAGCCTCCATCTTAAATATCATCATACTTGCCTGAAAATTGAGAATGTGATCTTGAACTAGAAATTATCATGGTAGAAATATCTGCAAATTACATCAAGAAGACAGCTCACTGGTGCTAATTCTTGTGAAGTTATTTACTCTAAAGTCCTATGAATGGGCTCCACCTGTAGTCAATGCTTTTATTTTTAAATATACCTTAGAGGATTTTGTACAAACAAAGATACCATAGATAAAGTGATTATATAGATGACAGAATGAGTAATTATATGTAATTCTAAGGAAAACAATAAAATACAGTACAGTACAGTAAAAATACACTCAAACCAGAAATAAAAGACAGCAACCTCCTTGTAAAAAGGGTCAACAGACACATACAGAAAAGTAAAAATGCAAGTCCAATGAGCACATGAAGAGATGCATAAATACACATTAATAATGCAAATTAAAATGATATGATTTTATACCTAGTATGAGGAAAAACCTGAAAGGTGGATGTCATATATCAAGAAATATTTACCAGCCACTAGAGAATGATGTAGCCACTGGGGCAGTAGTTTGTTGCTCACTAGTCAAACCAAGTATGTACACCCTGCCCATGATCAGTGTGGACTCGCTGATATCCAGAATATAAATAATATTATGCTATTTGGGTTGTATTTTCTATATTTAACATTTTTACTTTTATTATCGTGTTTTTTTTTAAACACTCTTGAAGGTAAAGAGGGCAAACTTTGTCTTGAGAATATTTTGATTTCTGTCTTGTCCTCTCACCTTTTATCTTACTTGATTTCTCATTTGCTAGCTACATAGGCATAGTTCCTAAGCACATCTTTTTTCAAACATACTTCCTCACCAGGACCTTTGTTTCTATGTGCTGCAAGTAGAGATGCTGAGCTGATGTGGATCACTACTCCAATTTGACCACTAGTCCACATGTTTGCCTCCATATCAATAAATACTGACATGTACCTAGTCTTTTTTCAAATGCAGTTACAATATTCATTAGTGACATACAAGCAGAAAGGCTGTACCTATATACATATGGGAATTTAGACCAAAGATGTCTCGGTGAAATCATCAGATGAGAAGAGGAGCCATGTGTTCTAAAATAAGTCATGGCAGGTAGCTGAGGTGAGATCCTTTATGACCATGTATATACTGGGAGGTATCAATGAACTGGAATAAACAATAGTAGTTCCCAGTTTTGTGAACACTGAATATTTAAAATGTTGGTTGCTGTTTTTTAAAAAATACAAATTACAAATACAAATACAATTACAAATTCACATATTGAAGTGCCCATTTAGAATTATAAAAAAAATCACTACAAATTAGAATTTAAGGGAAAAGTCTCTAAATTATCACAAATTTGAAAATATCTGGAAAAAGAGTAAGTAGTAATTTACTACTAAGTGTAGTAATTTACTACTAAGTAAAGCAATTTACTACTACTAAGTTTATAGTAATTACAAACCACTGTGTTTGTAGTAATTGACATACTACTCAAACACATTTTTTTTTTCCCCAAAATGTTTGGATGGTTTACCTTTGATCACTTCTTCCTATATTCTCATTAGGAGAAAACTTCTGATTGGACCATGCTTCAAAGAGAAACAAAAATTCTGCTTATAATTTTTCACATGTGATTATTCAAGGAATTTTCTGAAGACTGGCTCCTGGTTTTGTTGATTTCAGGAGCTTTTTGTCTGGCGTATTTTGGGATTGGTTATCACAGAACTCTTATATTTCAATAAGGTATGTCTTGTCGTGATATCTAACATATTGGCACAAAGGGAGATAGAAGATGGAAGTCATTCCTATATTTGACTTACAAAGGCAACTATGAAAAACATAAATATATCTCACTACGGCCAAACTCAAAACCCTCTTATTTGTATTCAAAGAAATGTCAGAGGCTATGCCACTGCCATTCAAAAGAAAGGGAGTTGTAAATGAGAGCAATTAGAATATAAAAAGACAGAAGTTTTAAACTTTTGCAATAAAAATCTTACTTTCCAAAACTGTACGAAATACACAAAAATGTGAGTACATTGCTAACACTTCTTACAGTGTAACTGAAGCATCCTAAAGCTTAAGTATTATTAGTTTTACTTTTTTTTATTAAATACAAAATATACCTTCTCTTGATTAAATACAAAATATAAGATGCTTAGTGCTACCTTGGGAGTGAAGAAGCAATGACTCTGATAATGAAAATTTTAATTGGAAGAATCTTTTGTGCGTACTTTTGACAGCATTAAGGTTATTGGTGTGTTTAATGATTGCAACATCTGTGGAAGTTTAAGGATAGAAACTGTTTTGTATTACAGAAGTAAAGGCAGTTGGTAAAAGTAAGCAATCAGATGCAGAGGGGAAAATTACTTTGAAGATGTCATTTTGTTTTGACTTGGTGTTTTGAATGAGACTGAATTGAGCATATATAATTGTCAATGGAAGGAAACTAAGATTATGTCGAAGTTTAAAGATAAAAATACTGAAAAGTGAAAAAAATGAAAGATGCCAAGTATAAGAGAAATGACCAGCTTCATTTCAAGCAAAGAAACAATCCCACCAAAGGAAAAAAGAATGGAAAAAGATGAGACTGATGTAAAGAGGATAATTCATTATACCTGTCTATGCTATAAACTGTTTTATAGTAGGAAAGTATTACCTCTACTATCATAAGCTACAGAAGCTTTCAAAAGATAAATATAGAGGACTAGAACAGTAAATGATGCCTCATTTACTAGTCAATGATTTTAAAACTATTTAAGAAACAGGTAAGTGCTCAATTATTCACAAATACAATGTGACAATTTAAAAATAGATATTGTGATAAAGCCCACTGTAAAAATTAAATTTAAGAAAATTTAGATATTTTTAGATTCATATGCAGTTGCAAAAAGAAAAATAATAGAGATGTCCCATGTACCCATTACCAAGTCTCCCTAATGGTAACATCTTGCGAAACAATAGTATAATATCTCAACCAGGATATTGACAGTCCAAACACAGAACAATTCCATCAAAACACAAGGATCCCTTCATGTTGCTCTTTTATAACCAAACTAACATTTCTTTTCCTTAACTCTGTCCCCCACCCAATTCCAGTCTGTGATCCCTGCAATGATTTTGAGTTTTTCATTTCTATAAATTTGTCATTTTAATAATACTATATGAATGGAATGTAACCTTTTGTTATTTGCTATTTGTTCTCAGCAAGTTCTTTGGAGATTAATTTATGGTGTTTATCATGAATGTTTATCAGTAGTTGGTTCCTGTATTGCAGAGTACTATTCCAATGTATGCATATCTAACAGTTTAAACATTCACTCATTGAAAGTCACTTGGGATGTTTTTGGTTTGTGATTATTAGGAATAAAACTGCTACAGACATTTTTATAGAGTTTTTTGTTTAATCATGTGCTTCCATATGCATTGTAAAGAACACCTCAAGATTTATGAAGAAAAGAAAGATCCAGTATTTTCCAATCACCCTGATCTCATTCTTGGCCCTCAACTCTTTCGGTCTCCTGACAAAAGAAAACAGAGTAAAAAAAAAAAAAAAAAAAGTAAAACAATGAAGCAAAAAAGAAAGAAAAATCACTAGGAAATATTTGTGTCAGAAATAATCATATTTTACATTAAAAAATGGATAAACATTTAAATTTTACAGAAAAATAATTTGGATGTTTTTGCTATTAGGATCAAATGATAATTAAGAAAAGAGTTGATGGAAAAGAGAGTTTAAGATCTTATTGTTGAAGTAAAAGTACACAGATTTTGAAAAATCTATATAGAATAAGTTTAAAAAGAATAGATAATCGTGCTGTGCATGCTTAGTCGCTCAGCCGTGTCTGACTCTTTGTGATCCCATGGACTGTAGCCTGCCAGGCTGCTCTGTCCACAGGGATTTTCCAGGCAAGAATACTGGACCGGTTGCCATTCCATGCATTTATCCATTTACTTTCTATTTATTCAACAATTATTACTGAGCCTTTAGTATAGATTAATCAATAAGGTGATATAAACTTTTGGTTTCAGTCCTTGTATTTAAGCAGCTTGGAGATAGTTATTTCTATATTACAGTGCTACAGCCCATGGGGTGGTAAAGAGTCAGACACAACTGAGTGACTGAACTGATATTACAGTTAGGGAAAAAAAAAGAAAAAGAAAAAAACTAAAAATAACATGAAATCCATGACTTTTCTTTTACAACTGAGATCATGGGGAACACTGCCATCCTGAAGTCTGGAAGGATAGAGGCAGAGAACTACCACCAAGATCAGTTTTTTGGGAGTAGAAGCAGCTAGTACCATTAACTCATAGGAAAACTTAAATAATGTCCTGGATTGAATTGGGTCTCCTCAAAAGATATATTCAAGAACTAGCCCCTGCTCCCTGTGGCCTTATTTGGAAATAAGAGTCTATAGATATAATCCAGTTATGATGAGGTTATATTGGGAGAGAGTAGGCCCTAAAGTTAACGACTGATGTCCTCATCAGGAGAGACACAAAAGAGGCAGAGGAAAGAAGGCCATGTCAAGGCAGAAGCAGAGATTGGATTAATGAAGCTCTAAGCCAAGAACTGTCATAGATGGGAGTTGGCCATCAGAATCTAGGAGAGATTGTCCCTCAGCGCTTCCAAAAGGAACCAACAAGCTGGTATCTTATTTTAGACCTTAGCCTCCTTGATTGAAAGATAATCAATTTCTATTATTTTAGGTCACCAACTATGTGATAATTTTATATAGCTTCCCTAGGAAACGGCTACAAATGGGTAACTAACAAATTCCTGGAGATGGAATGTGAGTTAGTGTGCTGAGTGAGAAACTCTTGGTGACCACAGCCTTAGTATGGACCTACATATTTTTGTGATCTCTACCAGGTTCCTATGGTGAAGAATCAACAAAAATATATCTGGCAGGGCAAATGAAAAATCACCATTATGAAATACTACCAGAGCATTCTCCATGAAAATGGCCTTCCTAGAAAAGGAAGATACTTTATAAAAGCCATATTTGTTGTTGGGGAAGGGAAGTTTTCTATCTTAATGCCCTCCAGGTTTTTTATTTAACCTAAAGATGGAGCAGGGAAACAGAAGTACCTGTGAAAGCTATAGTCCAGGGACCCAGGAATACAAAAAGACTGAGGCTAGATTTTAAGATTCAAGAATGCATCTCTGTGCTTCACACCTTCTTGTGGAGGCTTTAGTGTTAACAGTGGATTATAGCTGAAACAGATGCAAGGCTTGGATTCCTTTTAAACAGTTTACAGAAAAAGTCAAATCAATAGGGTATACAAAAACAAGGATCCAGAGGAATCTAAAATATCTGGCACCTACATCTTCAGGACACAATAAACACAGCCCAACCTTTAACCAAACTTGGTGTATATTTTCACACCAAAGGTCTATTTGTACTTGTGCTAAGTTGCTTCATTCATGTCTGACTCTTTGTGACCATACAGACTGTAGCCCACCAGGCTCCTCGATCCATGAGATTCTCCAGGCAAGCATACTAGCGTAGGTTGCCATGCCCTTTTCCAGGGGATCTTCCCAACCCAGAGGTCGAACATGTGTTTCCTGCATCACCAGGGAGGTCTTACCACTAGCCACCAGGGAAATCCTCAGCTCCTATTACCCATTATACCATATCCAATTTGAGAAACATAAAAATATGCTACAGATAAGGTGAAAGTCAGTCTAAAGAGACAAGCAAGCATCATGCTCAGATATAATATTGATTTTAGAGTTACTGGACCCAGAAGGTAAAATAGCTGTGGTTAACATGTTAGGGGCTCTGACTGAACAAGTGGACAACATGCAAAAGCATTTGGATAATATAAGCATGCAGATAAAAACACTAAAGACTCATGGAAATGCTATAATTTAAAAAAATGGAAATAAAGAATGTGTTTGATGGGCTCATCAGTAGATTATCAAGGGAAGAATCAAGTGGGAATGAAGATATGTCAGTAAGAACTTCCCAAATTGAAAAGTTAAACGGTTTTTTTTTTTTTTTGATAGAGAAAAGATGGTAAAGAGTAAAAGGATGTGTGCTCAATTGCTCAGTCGTGTGTTTTGCAGTCCCATGGACTGTAGCCCACCAGGCTCCTCTGTCCATGGAATTCCCCAGGCAAGAATACTGGAGTGGGTTGCCATTCCATTCTCCAGGGGATCTCCCTGACCCAGGGATCCAACCCATGTCTCCTGTGTCTCCTGCAATGGCAGGTGGGTTCTTTACCACTAATGTCACCTCATAAGCCCACAAGGATGTGAGCTCACCTCTTCTAATGAAAACATTAAAATCACAACTAACTGCTGAATAACAATGGAAATAAAAAAAAGAAGACCAGAAACTAGAAAACTCTTAGAGGAAAACATACGCAGAACACTCTCTGACATAAATCACCGCAAGATCCTCTAAGACCCACCTCCTAGAGTAATGGAAATAAAAACAAAAATAAACAAATGGGACCTAATTAAACTTTAAAACTTTTGCACAATGAAGGAAACTATAAGCAATGTGAAAAGGTAGCCTTCAGAATGGGAGAAAATAATAGCAAATGAAACAACTGACAAAGAATTAATCTCTAAAATATACAAGCAGCTCATGCAGCTCAATATCAGAAAAATAAACAACCCAATCAAAAAGTGGGCCTAAGAACTAAATAGACATTTCTCCAAAGAAGACATACAGATGGCTAATAAACACATGAAAAGACGCTCAACATCACTATCAGAGAAATGCAATTCAAAACCAAAATGAGGTACCATCTCATACCAGTCAGACTGGCTGCCATCAAAAAGTCTACCAAGAATCAATGCTGGAGAAGTTCTAAATGAGGTGGATGAAACTGGAGCCTATTATAGTGAAGTCAGAAAAAGAAACACCAATACGGTATATTAACACATACATATGGAGTTTAGGAAGACGGTAGTGATGACCTTATATCTAAGACAGTAAAAGAGACACAGATGTAAAGGACAAACTTTTGTACTATGTGGGAGAAGGCAAGGGTGGGATGATTTGAGAGCATAGCATTGAAACACATATATTACCATATGTAAAACAGATTACCAGTGCAAGTTTAATGCATGAAGCCTGCAGGGCACTCAAAGCTAGTGCTCTGGGACAACCCAGAGAGATGGGGTGAGGAGGGAGGTGGAAGGGAGGTTCAGGATAGGGGACACATGTACACCCATGACTGATTCATGGCAAAAGATGACAAAAGCCACCACAATAATGTAAAGTAATTAGCCTCTAATTAAAATTAATATATTAAAAAAATAAAAGAAACAAATGGGACCTAGTTAAATTCAAAAGCTTTTGCAGGGCAAAGGAATCCATAAACTAAGTGAAAAGACAACCCACAGAGTGGGAAAAAAATATTGCAAACAATGTGATAAAGAAAGGATTAATATCAAAAATTATAAACATCTCATGCAGCCCAATATCAATAAAACAAACAACCTATTCAAAAAATAAGAAGATCTAAATAGATATTTCCCTTCACGGATCACTGCCTTGTGGTCAAAGGGCTTGTGTAATTCAATGAAGCTATGAGCTATGCCATGTAGGGCCACCCAAGGAGTGTGCACTGCTGGCACTAAAGCTAGTGGAGGTGATGGAATTCCACAGGGCTATTTAAAATCCTAAAAGATGGTACTATTAAAGTGCTGCACTCAGTATATAGCCAATTTGGAAAACAGTGGCCACAGGATGAGAAAAGGTCAATCCTCATCCCAATTTCAAAGAAGGGCAGTCAGTACTAAAGAATGTTCAAGCCACTGGACAATTGCACTCATCTCCCATGCTAGTAAGGTTATACTCAAAATCCTCCAAGGTAGGCTTCAGCATTATATGAACCAAGAACTTCCAGATGTTCCAACTGGGTTTGGAAAAAGCAGAAGAACCAGAGTTCAAATTGCAAACGTTCTCTGGATCACAGAGAAAGCAAGGGGATTTCAGAAAAGCATCTACCTCTGTTTCATCAACTATGCCAAAACCTTTGATTGTGTGGATCATAATAAACTGTGAAGTGAAGTGAAAGTTACTCAGTCATATCTGACTCTTTGAGACTCCATGGACTGTACAGTCCATGGAATTCCCCAGGCCAGAATACTGGAGTGGATAGCATTTCCCTTCTCCAGGGTATCTTCCCAGCCCAGGGGTTGAACCTAGTTCTCCCGCATTGCAGGTGGATTCTTAATCAGCTGAACCACAAGGGAAGCCTGTGGAAAGCTCTTAAAGAGATGGGAATACCAGACCATTTTATCTGTCTTGTAAGAAACCTGTGTGCAGGTCAAGAAGCAACAATTAGAACCCTGTATGGAACAACTGACTCATTCAGGATTGAGAAAGGAGTATGACAAGGCTGTTTATTGTCACCCTGTTAATTTAACTTATACACAGGGCACATCATGTGAAGTGCTGAGCTGAAAAAGTTACAAGCTGGAATCAAGATTGCCAGAGAAATATCAACAACCTCAGATAACCAGATGATATCACTCTAATGGCAGAAAGTGAAGAGGAACTAAAGAGCTTCTTGAGAGTGAAGGAAGAGAGTGAAAAAAGCCAGCTTAAAACTCAATATTAAAAAAAAAAAAACAGCAACTAAGATCATGGCATCTGGCCCCATCATTTCATGGCAAATAGAAGGGCAAAAGGTGGAAGTAGTGATAGAGTTCTTCTTCTTGGGCTCTAAAATCACTGTGGATGGCAACTGCAGTCATGAAATTAGATGATTGCTTCTTGGCAGGAAAGCTATGACAAACCTAGACAGTGTGTTAAAAAGCAAAGACATCACTTTGCCAACAAAGGTCCGTATAGTCAAAACTATGGTCTTTCCAGTATTCATGTATGGATGTGAGAGCTGGATGATAAAGAAGGCGGAGCACCAAAGAATTGCTACTTTCCAACTGTGGTGCTGGAGAAGACTCTTGAGAGTCTCTTGGAAAGTAAGATCAGACCAGTAAATCGTAAAAGAATTCAACCCTGAATACTCTTTGGAAGGACTGATACTGAAGCTGAAGCTCCAATACTTTGGCCTCCTGATGCAAACAGATAGCTCATTGGAAAAGACCCTGATGCTGGGAAAGACAGAAGGCAGGAGAAGAGGGCTAAAGAGGATGATATTGTGGGATGGTACCACCGATTCAATGGACACGAACTTGGGCAAACTCCAGGAGATGATGAGGGATAGGGAAGCCTGATGTGCTGCAGTCCATGTGGTCACAGAGTCAGGCATGACTTGGCAACTGAACAACAACAAAATAGCCATTTATCCAAAGAGGACAGACAGATGGCCAAGAGAGTGAAGTGCTCAGTCATGTCCAAATCTTTGTGACCCCACGCTCTGTAGCCCACTAGGCTCCTCTGTCCTTGGAATTCTCCAGGCAAGAATACTGGACTGGAAAGCCATTTCCTTCTCCAGGGGATCTTTCTGATGTAGGGATCAAACCAGGTCTCCTGCATTGCAGGCACATGGCCAAGAGGCACATGAAAAGATGCTCAACATCACCAATTAAATATTAAAATAAATGCAAATCAAAACTACAATGAAATATTACCTATACCAGTCAGAATGGCCATCATCAAAAAATCTAAAATAATAAATGCTGGAGAGAGTGTGGACAAAAGGGAGTCTTCCTACACTTTTGATGGGAATGTAAACTGGTGCAGCCACTCTGGAGAACATTATGGAGGTTCCTTAAAAAACTAAAAATAAGAGTTATCAGACTATATAGCAATGCCACTCCTTGGCATGTATTCAGATAAAATCATGGTTTTAAAAGATATATTTACCCCAATGTTCATCACAACACTATTTATAATAACAAAGTCATGGAAACACCCTAAATGTCCATCAACAGATCTACAGATAAAGAAAATATGGTACGTTTACATAAAAGAATATTACTCAACCATTGAAAGGAATGAAATAATGTATTTTACAGCAACATGAATGGACCTGGAGATTATACTAAGTGAAGTAAGTTAGAGAAAGACAAATACCATATGGTATCACTTTTATGTGGAAACTAAAAAGAAATGATACAATGAACTATTTTACAAAACAGAAGTAGAGTTACATATGTAGTAAATAAACTTATGGTTACTTGGGGGGGAAGGGTAGGAATTTGGGATTGACATGTACGCACCTTTATATTTGACATAGACAACCAATTATAGAGCATAACCCATTATGATTATAATTGATTATGATATATATGATTTGTAATTGATAATCCATTATGATATATAATTGATAACCCATTGTATAGCACAGGGAACTCTGTTCAATATTCTATAATTAACTAACTTGGAAAAGGATTTGAAAAAGAATAGATATATGGGACTACCCTGGTGTTCCAGTGGCTAAGACTCCACACTCTAAATGCAAGGGTCCCTGGTTCAATCCCTGGTCAAGAAACTAGATTCCATATGCTACAACTAAGGCCTTGCATGTTGCAACTAAGACCAGCATAGCCAAATAAAAATAAAATAAATACATTTAAAGAAAGAATAGATATATGTATATTTATAACTGAGTCACTTTGCTGTATACCTGAAATGAACACAACATTGTTAATCAATGATAGCCCAAAATACAATGGAAGTCTAAAAATAAATAAATATAAACATTAAACCAAAAAAGAAAGAAAAGAAAAGCAACAGGAGAAAATGATGGGGAAAGCAATCACAACAGATTATCCAGAACTGTATGACAATTTGAAAAATTGTCTATATTATTGGATAGCAGAAGTAAAATGAGAATTGAAACAGAAAAAATAACTGAATTAATAATCGCAATGAATTTTTCAAGTCTTTTCAAAATTAATGACAGATGGTCTGATTGTCAATTTTATATATCACTTTTGCTGGGCCATAATATTCCAGATATTTGATCAAATATTATATTGGATGTTTCTATGAGTGTGATTTTTTCTGCATTAGATTGACATTTAAATGCAAGGCCTTTGAGTAAAGCTAATTACTCTCCATATGTGAATGGGATTAGTCCAATGAGTTGAAGACCTTAAACAAACAAAAACTGACCTACTCTGAACAAGAAAGAATCCTGATAGATTGACTCTGTATTCAATCTCCAGTCTGCCTCCCAATCCTGCAGATTTTGGACAAAACCACCACAGGCATGTGAGCCAATGCCTTAAAATAAACATTCCTCTCACTCTCTTTCACCTATCTCCCTCTTCCTCTCTTTCTCATACACACACGTGTGCCTGCGTTCATGTGCATACACACACATACATACATACACACACATATTGATTCTGTTTCACTGGAGAACCTTGAATAATAAAGATACCAAAACACAGATCTAGGATTCTCAGCTAGCAAACAACAAGAAGGATAAATACCAAAAAGACTACACCTAAGCACGTCACATTCAAATTGCAAAAAAAAACAAAAAAACAAAAAACAAAACCAGAGAAAATCTTGGCAGCAGCCAGAAAGGGGAAAAAATAGAAGTGCCTTGGAGGGACATGATAATAATTACAATGTAAACAAGAATAGAGTGAAATATTTATACTGTTAACAACAATTTAAAAAACACCATGAAAATTTTACTTCAAAAATGAAGAATAAAGGAAAAATTTTACAAAGAAAATCAGAGAGGATTCATTACCAGGAGCTCTGCTCTGCAAAAACTATTAAAGGAAGTTCTTCATGGAGATAGAAAATGACATAGGTCAGAAACTCAGATCCACATAAGGAAAGGAATAGTGTCAGAGAAGATAAAAACAACAATCAAATAAAATATTTTATTTTCCTATTTTTAACTAATCTAAAAGAAAACTGCTCAAAATAATAACAGCAATGTATTGGGTGATTACAGAACATGGAAAAGTAAAATAAAATGACACCCACATAATAAGGGATGGGAAGGAAGAATTGGGAATAATTTGCTATCAGATGCTTGCACTCCTGTAAAGTTGTACAGTGCTATTTGAGTATGGACTTAAATTAGTTGTGAATGAATACTGCAAATGTTTAGTGAAGCACTAAAAAATCTTTAAAAGAAGTATAATCAATAAATTGAAATAAAATAAAATAAATTGAGATAAAATGAAATAATATAAATGTTCTATGAAAACCAGTGAAGCCTGTAAAACAAAGGAAAAAAAATTAAATGAATAGAAAACAGTTATAAATAGGGTACAGATTAAACAATTTCAGTAATCACTTTATTTTTTTACTTTACAATACTGTATTGGTTTTGCCATACACTGACATGAATCCACCACAGGTGTACATGAGTTCCCAACCCTGAGCCCCTCTCCCACATCCCTCCCCATATCATCTCTCTGGGTCATCCCAGTGCACCAGCCCCAAGCATCCTATATCCTGTATCGAACCTAGACTAGTGATTCATTTCTTACATGATAGTATACATGTTTCAATGCCATTCTCCCAAATCATCTGTTCTTTACATCTGTGTCTCTTTTGCTGTCTCGCATATAGGGTTATCATTACCATCTTTCTAAATTCCATATATATGTGTTAGTATACTGTATTGGTGTTTTTCTTTTGGCTTATGTCACTCTGTATAATCGGCTCCAGTTTCATCCACCTCATTAGAAATGATTCAAATGTATTATTTTTAATGGCTGAGTAATACTCCATAGTGTATATGTACAACAGCTTTCTTATCCATTCGTCTGCTGATGGACATCTAGGTTGCTTCCATGTCCTGGCTATTATAAACAGTGCTGCGATGAACATTGGGGTACACGTGTCTCTTTCAATTCTTCTTTCCTTGGTGTGTATGCCCACCAGTGGGATTGCTGGGTCATAAGGCAGTTCTATTTGTAGTTTTTAAAGGAATCTCCACACTGTTCTCCATAGTGGCTGTACTAGTTTGCATTCCCACCAACAGTGTAGGAGGGTTCCCTTTTCTCCACACCCTCTCCAGCATTTATTGCTTGTGGACTTTTGGATTGTGGCCATTCTGACTGGTGTGAAATGGCACCTCATTGTGGTCTTGATTTGCATTTCTCTGATAATGAGTGATGTTGAGCATCTTTTCATGTGTTTGTTAGCCATCCGTATGTCTTCTTTGGAGAAATGTCTATTTACTTCTTTGGTCCATTTTTTGATTGGGTCATTTATTTTTCTGGACTTGAGCTGCATAAGTTGCTTGTATATTTTTGAGATTAGTTGTTTGTCAGTTGCTTCATTTGCTATTATTTTCTCCCATTCAGAAGGCTGTCTTTTCACCTTGCTTATAGTTTCCTTTGTTGTGCAGAAGCTTTTAATTTTAATTAGATCCCATTTGTTAGTTTTGCTTTTATTTCCAGTGTTCTGGGAGGTGGATCATAGACGATCCTGCTGTGATGTATGTTGGAGAGTGTTTTGCCTATGTTTTCCTCTAGGAGTTTTATAGTTTCTGGTCTTATATTTAGATATTTAATCCATTTTAAGTTTATTTTTATGAATGGTGTTAGAAAGTGTTCTAGTTTCAGTCTTTTACAACTGGTTGACCAGTTTTCCCAGCACCACTTGTTAAAGAGATTGTCTTTACTCCATTGTATATTCTTGCCTCCTTTGTCAAAGATAACTTGTCCATAGGTGTGTGGATTTATCTCTGGGCTTTCTATTTTGTACCACTGATCTATATTTCTGTCTTTGTGCCAGTACCATATTGTCTTGATGACTGTGGCTTTGTAGTAGAGCCTGAAGTCAGGCAGGTTGATTCCTCAATTTCCATTCTTCTTTATCAAGATTGCTTTGGCTATTCGAGGTTTTTGTATTTTCATACAAATTGTGAAATTATTTGTTCTAATATTGTGAAAAATACTGCTGGTAGCATGATAGGGAGTGCATTGAATCTGTAGATTGCTTTGGGTAGTATACTCATTTGCACTATATTGATTCTTCTGATCCATGAAGATGGTATATTTCTCCATCTATCAGTGTCCTCTTTGATTCTTTCATCAGTGTTTTATAGTTTTCTATATATAGGTCTTTAGTTTCTTTCAGTTCAGTTGCTCAGTCATGTCCGACTCTGCGACCCCATGAATCACAGCACGCCAGGCCTCCCTGTCCATCACCAACTCCCGGAGTTCACTCAGACTCACGTCCATGGAGTCCGTGATGCCATCCAGCCATCTCATCCTCTGTTGTCCCTTCTCCTCCTGCCCCCAATCCCTCCCAGCATCAGAGTCTTTTCCAATGAGTCAACTCTTCGCATGAGGTGGCCAAAGTACTGGAGTTTCAGCTTTAGCATCATTCCTTCCAAAAGAAATCCCAGGGCTGATCTCCTTCAGAATGGACTGGTTGGATCTCCTTGCAGTCCAAGGGACTCTCAAGAGTCTTCTCCAACACCACACTTCAAAAGCATCAATTCTTCAGTGCTCAGCCTTCTTCACAGTCCAACTCTCACATCCATACATGACCACTGGAAAAACCATAGCCTTGACTAGACGGACCTTAGTTGGGAAAGTAATATCGCTGCTTTTGAATATGCTATCTAGGTTGGTCATAACTTTTCTTCCAAGGAGTAAGCGTCTTAATTTCATGGCTGCAGTCACCATCTGCAGAGATTTTGGAGCCCCCCCCCCAAATAAAGTCTGACACTGTTTCCACTGTTTCCCCATCTATTTCCCATGAAGTGATGGGACTGGATGCCATGATCTTCGCTTTTAGAATGTTGAGCTTTAGGCCATTTTTTCGCTCTCCTCTTTCAATTTCATCAAGAGGCTTTTTAGTTCCTTAACTTTCTACCATAAGGGTGGTGTCATCTGCATATCTGAGGTTATTGATATTTCTCCTGGCAATCTGGATTCCAGCTTGTATTTCTTCCAATCCAGCATTTCTCATGATGTACTCTGCATAGAAGTTAAATAAACAGGGGGACAATATACAGCCTTGACATACTCCTTTTCCTATTTGGAAGCAGTCTGTTGTTCCATGTCCAGTTCTAACTGTTGCTTCCTGGCCTGCATACAGATTTCTCAAGAGGCAGGTTAGGTGGTCTGGTATCTCCATCTCTTTCAGAATTTTCCACAGTTTATTGTGATCCAGACAGTCAAAGGCTTTGGCATAGTCAATGAAGCAGAAATAGATGTTTTTCTGGAACTCTCTTGCTTTTTCCACGATCCAGCAGATGTTGGCAATTTGATCTCTGGTTCCTCTGCCTTTTCTAAAACCAGCTTGAACATCAGGGAGTTCATGGTTCACATGTTGTTGAAATCTGGCTTGGAGAGTTTTGAGCATTACTTTACTAGCGTGTGAGATTAGTGCAATTGTGTGGTAGTTTGAGCATTCTTTCCATTGCCTTTCTTTGGAATTGGAATGAAAACTGACTTTTTCCAGTCCTGTGGCCACTGCTCAGTTTTCCAAATTTGCTGGCATATTGAATGCAACACTTTCACAGCATCATCTTTCAGGATCTGAAACAGCTCCACTGGAATTCAATCACCTCAACTAGCTTTGTTCGTAGTGATGCTTTCTAAGGCCCACTTACATTCCAAGATGTCTGGCTCTAGCCTAGTGATCAATTACCATGACTATCTGGGTCGTGAAGATCTTTTTTGTACAGGTCTTCCGTGTATTCTTGCCACCTCTTCTTAATATCTTCTACTTCTGTTAGGTCCATACCATTTCTGTCCTTTATCGAGCCCATCTTTGCATGAAATGTTCCCTTGGTATCTCTAATTTTTTGAAGAGATCTCTAGTCTTTCCCATTCTGTTCTTTTCCTCAATTTCTTTGCATTGATCACTGAAGAAGGCTTTCTTATCTCTTCTTGTTATTCTTTGGAACTCTGCATTCAGATGCTTATATCTTTCCTTTCCTCCAATGCTTTTCACCTCTCTTCTTTTCACAGCTATTTGTAAGGCCTCCCCAGACAGCCATTTTGCTTTTTTTGCATTTCTTTTTCATGGGATTGGTCTTGATCCCTGTCTCCGGCACAATGTCACGAACCTCATTCCATAGTTCATCAGTCACTCTATCAGATCTAGGCCCTTAAATCTATTTCTCATTTCCACTGTATAATCATAAGGGATTTGATTTAGGTCATACCTGAATGGTCTAGTGGTTTTCCCTACTTTCTTCAATTTAAGTCTGAATTTGGTAATAAGGTGTTCATGATCTGAGCCACAGTCAGGTCCTGGTCTTGTTTTTGTTGACTGTATAGAGCTTCTCCATCTTTGGCAGCAAAGAATATAATCAATCTGATTTCGGTGTTGACCATCTGGTGATGTCCATGTGTAGAGTCTTCTCTTGTGTTGTTGGAAGAGGGTGTTTGCTATGACCAGTGCATTTTCTTGGCAAAACTCTATTAGTCTTTGTCCTGCTTCATTCCTCATTCCAAGGCCAAATTTGCCTGTTACCCAGGTGTTTCTTGACTTCTTACTTTTCCATTCCAGTCCCCTATAATGAAAAGGACATCTTTTTGGGTATTAGTTCTAAAAGGTCTTGTAGGTCTTCATAAAACCGTTCAACTTCAGCTTCTTCAGCATTACTGGTTGGGGCATAGACTTGGATAACTGTGATATTGAATGGTTTGCCTTGGAGACGAACAGAGATCATTCTGTCATTTTTGAGATTGCATCCAAGTACTGCATTTCAGACTCTGTTGACCATTTCTTCTGAGGGATTCCTGCCCGCAGTAGTAGATATAATGGTCATCTGAGTTAAATTCACCCATTGCAGTCCATTTTAGTTCGCTGATTCCTAGAATGTCGACGTTCACCCTTGCCATCTCTTGTTTGACCACTTCCAGTTTGCCTTGATTCATGGACCTGACATTCCAGGTTCCTATGCAATATTGCTCTTTATAGCATTGGATCTTGCTTCTATCACCAGTCACATCCACAACTGGGTATTGTTTTGGCTTTGGCTCCATCCCTTCATTCTTTCTGGAGTTATTTCTCCTCTGATCTCCAGTAGCATTTTGGGCACCTAATGACCTGGGGAGTTCCTCTTTTGGTATCCTATCATTTTGCCTTTTCCTACTGTTCATGGGGTTCTGAAGGCAAGAATACTGAAGTGGCTTGCCATTCCCTTCTCCAGTGGACCACATTCTGTCAGGTCTCTCCACCATGACCCACCCGTCTTGGGTTGCCCCGCAGGCATGGTCTGCTTTCATTGAGTTAGACAAGGCTGTGGTCCTAGTGTGATTAGATTGACTAATTTTCTGTGAGTACGGTTTCAGTGTGTCTGCCCTCTGATGCCCTCTTGCAACACCTACCATCTTACTTGGGTTTCTCTTACCTTGGGCATGGGGTATCTCTTCATGGCTGCTCCAGCAAAGCACAGCCGCTGCTCCTTACCTTGGATGAGGGGTATCTCCTTACCATCGCCGTTCCGTACCTTCAACGTGGGATAGCTCCTCTATGGTAAAAATAGTAAAGGTAAATCTGGGACTTCTCTGATGTTGTGTTGGGCAGTGTGAGGTCAGTTTATTTTTGGATAGTTCCTTGGTCTGGCTTATATTTCTTAAGATCTATACTTCCAAGGCAGTTCCCTCTTTTTAAGCTTTTTCTGATTGCTGGTCCCTTCAGTGTCTGTTTTCCGCCCTGACACAAGGAGGATGGTGGTGGACACTTTTTTTTTTTTTTTTTTAGGCTCACTTGTTCAGTTGCATTGTGGGGAGGGAGGGATGCTGCAAACAAATAACACCTGCATGTGTTCATAGTGTCCCAGCCCCGCTGGGCCTGTCCCCACTCACAGCGCACACCAGTCAGGCTCTAGGTTGCTCCTCCGGGAACTGTCTGAGGCTGGCCCTGGGCTTCATGCACCTCCCTGGTCTAAGCCACTCAAGCTCAGGCACTCATGTAGTCTTCAGAGGCGCAGACTTGGTTGGGCCTGCGTTTTGTGCCCTTCCCAGGTCCGAGCAGCTTGGGAGTTTGGCGAGCGCAGTTGCTGCGACTTATCGCCTTTCCTGACCCTGCTGCTCAGTTTTTTGGGTGTACAACTGGTGCCCCTTATTAGGCAGATGGTGACTGTCCAGAACCCCAAGAAGTCTTAGTTAGCAAAGAAGCTTGCTTGCAGTTTGGAAGTTTTTCTGGGGCTGCAATTGTCCCCTTCCGGTCCTTCCAGCTCTGGCTGCCTGTCACTGGAGGGGGATGGTCTGTGGTGGGCTAAATCTGTTCCGTCCTTCATTCTGTGCGCGGTCCTGGCGGTGTCTTATGTTAGAGCATTTTGCGCGGTAGCTATCCCACAATCTGGTTTGCTAGCCCAAGTTAGTTCGCTCTGGTTACGATTGGGGAATTCCAGCCTGATTCTTAAAAAGCACTGCAGCCCGCGCCTCCCTGTCCAGCCCCTGCTTTCTAGGGACAGATGAAGGCATCTGTGCTGCTTCTCCACTGGGGGAGTTACCGTTGGGGTCATAATCTGTTGCTTTTAATTATTTATTTATTTTTCCTCCCTGTAATGTTGCCCTCTGTTCTTCCAAAGCTCACCACAGACTTGGCTGCGAGAGTGTTTCCTGGTGTTTGGGAACTTCTCTCTTTTTAAGACTCCCTTCCTGGGAGGGAGTTCCCTCCTACCTCTTTTGTCTCTTTTTTCCATCTTTTATATTTTTCCTACCTGTTTTTGAAGACAATGATCTGCTTTTCTGGGTGCCTGATGTCCTCTGCCAGAATTCAGAAGTTGTTTTGTGAAGTTTACTCAGCGTTGAAGTGTTCTTTTGATGAATTTGTGACGGAGAAAGTGGTCTCCCCATCCTATTCCTCCGCCATCTTCTCCTTCTCCCCAGTAATCACTTTAAATGTGAGATGGGTAAATACACCAAAGGACAGACACTATCAGAATATATTTAAAAATATTCAAATATATGTTGTTTATATGAAATCCTCTTTAAAGACTCCATTTAAAAGTAAAGGCATGAAGAAAGATATACCATGCTAACACTAAGCAGAAGAATTTAAGTAGCACTTATGATTTCAATCAAACTTCAAAACAAAATTATTACAGATAAATAAGGAGATTGCATAATAATAAAGGAACTTCCCAGGTGGTGCTAGTGGTAGAGAACCTGCCTGCCAATGAAGGTGACTTGGGTTTGATCCCTGGTTCAGAAAGACCCACTGCAGGAGGGCAGGGCAACTCACTCCAGTATTCTTGTCTGGAGAATCCCATGGACAGAGGAGCCTTTTGGGCTACAGTGGATAGGGTCGCAAAGAGTTTGACATGACAAGTGACTTAGCATGCATAATAATAAAGGGGTCAGTTCTCTAAGAAGACATAATAGTCCTTAACATTGATGTACATAGCAACAGAGTTGCAAAATATCTGAGGTAAATAAATACAATTTTATAGTGAAGTAGACAAATCTAGTGGTACAGTTAGAGATTTAAACATTCCTCTTTTAGGCAATGATCAGTAATGATATATTTGACCTGAAAAACACCAACAATCAACTTGATGTAAATGACATTTATGGATGCTTCATCTAACAACTGTGAGATACAGTCTTCTCAAGCTCACATGGAACTACATTACATGATAAACTACATTCTCATCATAAAATACATCTGAAAAAATTTAAATAATAGAAATTATGCAAAGCATGGGCAAATATGAAACCAGAAATTAAGAACAAAAAGATAGTTGGAAAAATCCCAAAATACTCAGTGGTTAAACAGCACACTACTAAATAAAATAAAGACCAAAGAAATTTCAGGAGAAATATTAAAATATCTTGAACTTAATGAAAATTTGTGGTATGGAGCAAAACAATACTTATTGAGACAATTATAGCTTTGAATGAATATATCAGAAAATGAGAAAGATATAAAATCAATAATGGGAAATAGATGGGGAAACAGTGGAAACAGTGTCAGACTTTATTTTTTGGGGCTCCAAAATCACTGCAGATGGTGACTGCAGCCATGAAATTAGAAGACGCTTACTCCTTGGAAGAAAAGTTATGACCAACCTAGATAGCATATTCAAAAGCAGAGACATTACTTTGCCAACTAAGGTCCATCTACTCAAGGCTATGGTTTTTCCTGTGGTCATGTATGGATGTGAGAGTTGGACTGTGAAGAAAGCTGAGCACTGAAGAATTGATGCTTTTGAACTGTGGTGTTGGAGAAGACTCTTGAGAGTCCCTTGGACTGCAAGGAGATCCAACCAGTCCATTCTGAAGGAGATCAGCCCTGGGATTTCTTTGGAAGGAATGGTGCTAAAGCTGAAACTCCAGGACTTTGGCCACCTCATGCAAAGAGTTGACTCATTGGAAAGACCCTGATGCTGGGAGGGATTGGGGGCAGGAGGAGAAGGGGACGACCAAGCATGAGATGGCTGGATGGCATCACGGACTCCATGGACCTGAGTCTGCGTGAACTCCGGGAGTTGGTGATGGACAGGGAGGCCTGGAGTGCTGCAGTTCATGTGGTCGCAAAGAGTCGGACACGACTGTGCGACTGAACTGAACTGAAAACTAAAGCAATCAGAAGAAAGAAATCAATAAAGTCTGTAAAACCAAAAGCTGGTTATTTAAAAGAAATAAATCTGGCAAACCTCCAGCCATGCTAACCAAGAAAAAAAAACAAAATATAATAACCAATATTAGAAATGAAAGAAAAATCACTACTGATCCCAAGGACATCAAAAGTATAGTAAAAGAATATTTTGAATAGTTCTATGGCCATTATTTCACAAATTAAATGAACAATCCCGAATATACTACCAAAACTCACACACAGACAAAGACTCTTAATAGGCCTATATTTATTTATTAAAGAAATCAAATCTATAATTAATAACACCAAGAAAATCTAGCCCAGATGGTTTCAATAATTAATTCTACCAAACATTTAAGAAAGAAATGGTGCCAATTTTAAAATATTTTTTCCAGAAAACATAAGCAGGGTGACAGCTTTTGTTATGAACTGAATTGTGTCTCCAAAATTCATATGTTGAGATCCTAACATCCAGTACCTCAGGATGTGACTGTATTGGGAGTAAAGTCTTTAAAGATGTGGTAAAATAAAAGTGAGACTGTGATGGCAGACCCTAATCCAGTGTGACTGTGGTCCTTATAAGAAGAGGATATTTACACAGGCAAACACACAGAGACCAGGGGTGTGCATGCACAAGGAAAGATGATGTCAGGACATAACAAGAGGATGGACATCTACAGGCCAAGGAGAGAGGCCTCAGGAGAAACCAAACCCGCCAACATCTTGATCTTGGACTTCTAGCCTGCAGAACTGCATGTTGTTTAAGCCACTCAGTCTGTGATATTTTTATGTTGGCAGTTCTAACAAACTAATCCAACTTCTAAATTCATTTTATTAGGCCAGCATCAATACCCAAACCAGATAAAAACATTAAAAGGAAAAAAACAAAACCCTCTAGATAAATATTTTTAATGAAAAAAATAGAAATGCTTAAAATATTAGCAAGTCAAATCAAAAAATGGAGAAAAAGTATACTTCATAACCAAATAGGGTTGATTCTAGATATGCAGAGCTGATTTAGCATTTTAAAAAATCAATATAATATATGACCTCAATGGATTAAGGAAGAAAAGCTATTCCGATCATATTAACTGATGCAACAGAAGCTTTTGACAAAATCCAAAGAAAACATTTATGGATTAAAAAAAAATCTCAGAAAAATAGGAATAGTGAGAAACTTTTAAACTTAATAAAGAACATCTATAGCTATCATTTTCCTTCATGGTGAGAAATCAGGTTTTACCCCTAAGAATGCCTTGCCTCACCATTTCTATACAACACTGTATCAGAAGTCTTAGCTATTGCAATAATACAAAAAATAAAGATACATAGAATGAAAAGAAGTAAAAATGTATTTGTTCTTCAGATATCATGATTGTCTATAGAAAATCCTAAAGAATCAACAAAATTCTCTTGGAACTAATAAATAACTATAGTATTGTTTCTGAATCCTACTCTTAGGGATCTTCCTGACCCAGACACACACACATATAGACACACACACACACACATATATAAATAAATTGAAAAGAATACGTGATTCATTCCTTTAATACCTATTTACTGAGCACGTAATAAAGGTTAGCCAATAAGGTGATAGAAAGTTGAAAAAAAGACACAATTACTTCTATCAGAGAATTCTAATCTCTAACAGATTAGAGAGTAAATGTTAAATACTTATCATGCAAGATAATAAAAGTGTTTGAAAAGATACTAAAATATAATGTTATAGAGGTCAGAGGAAGAAAGTTTATAGCTGCATAGTAGATTAGAAATAGTCACTTTGGGAAGGAATAGTATCAGCAAAATGGTAGAATAGAAAGCCCCAGACTCTCCCTACTAAGATTTCAAATTAAAAATATAGAGACCAACTCCCTTCATGAGAAATTCAGAAACCAGTTAAGAGGCTCTTGTATCAGCTGAGCGTGAAACCAGCTGCAGTAAAGTGGGAGGGAAAATTTTGGCACCCACTCTTGACACCCTCTATTCCCAGCATGGGCTTCCCCGATAGCTCAGTTGGTAAAGAATCTACCTGCAATGCAGGAGACCCCAGTTCTATTCCTGGGTTGGGAAAATCCCCTGGAAAAGGGAAAGCCTACCCACTCCAGTATTCTGGCCTGGAGAATTCCATGGATTGTATAGTCCATGGGGTCGCAAAGAGTTGGACACGGCTGAGCAACTTTCACTTTCACTGTTCCCAGCACACCATAGTGCAATAGAGAAAAAAATCCAAATTCTCAGTTTCTGCTAGAGACAAAGAGAAAAGAATGGACCATACATTCAAAATTCTGATTTCTCAGAAGGCTGCTTGAGGGACAGAATTCTATTTTGCCTGAGTCTAGGGGCCTTGGAGAAGAATAGTATTGGTTTGGAATAACAAGGTACGAACCCACCAGAGCCTGTCCTATATGGAAAAAAGCATAAAGCAGAAAGTACAAAGTTGGGGGGGTGGAATCTAACTCTTGGTTATTCCTTGTGAGAAGAAAAAGTTGGAGCATGAGTCCAACTTTCTGTTTTTTGGGGAATTAAAGGGTAAGCGCCTTTTCAGTCAGTTTCTGTTTAGCCCATCTGTGAGTGCTAATGAGACAAGCATATGTTAAGATGCCCAAGAGCTAACAAAAACAAGAGAGGGGAGGTAAGATTGTGTGATTCTTATTCCTGCTCTAAAGACCCATGGAACAGCAGAGATCAGTTTGCTTGTTGAAGTCTACCTCTAGGAAAAAGGAAAACAGTTGTATTGTGTGCCCAACTTTCCAGTTCTGGGAGAAGGAAATTCCCTAAAGACCACTTTCTGTCTTACCCAAATCTAAGAGTGGAAAGTAAAGGGTGTCAAGTTAGGAGTTCCTGAGAACAGGTGGCATTGAAATGCTATGTACATGTGTATTCACCTGCCAGAGCCCCTCTCCCCTGACAGGCACAAGATGATCAGGAGTAAATCCCCATCTCCTGACTTCTCCTTAGAAAGAGAAAAGCCTGGAGTGCATGTCTAATATTCTGGTTTTCCTGTGGGCTGTCTGAAATAAGTCCTTATAAATTGAACGCATCAGAATGGAAGTCTATAAATTACTTGAAAAATAATTCAAAACAATTATCACAAAGATGTTCACTGACTTTAGAAAAACAATGCATGATCAAAATAAGAATTTCAACAAACAGATTTTAAAAAAGTAAGAAAACAGGCAAATAGAAATTTTGGATTTCAAGAATAACTGCATTGAAAAATCATTAAAGGGACTAAAGAGCAGATCTGATTAAGCAGAATAAAGTATAAATGAACTGAAATACAAATCATTTTAAATTCTTCCAGTCAGAGGAACAAAAAGAAAAAAAGAACAAAGAATAGTGAAGAAAATCTAATGGATGTATGGGACAACATTAAGTACACCACATTCATTATACCTATGACACAATATGTATATATGATATCATTGGATTTCAGATTCTAAAGAGAAAGAAAGGGACAAAAAGTTCATTTGAAGAAATGAAAGTTGAAAACTTCTAAAGTCAGGACATCTGGATTCAAGTTTAGCAGACAGAAAATAGGATAAACCCAAAGAAATCAACATCATAAGCAAACAGTCAAAGACAAAGAGAAAATCTTGAAAATAAGAAAAAGTGACACACTGTATATGAGGAAAATCCTAATAAGAATATATTTAGATTTATTGACAAAAACATTTCAGGTAAGAGAAATAACAGAAATAACCTAACCAAGAATACTGTATCTGGCAAAACTTTCTCTCAGTAATGAAGGACAAATAAAGACATGCTCAAAAAAAGAAAAAAAATAAGGGGGGTTATCAACCACTAGATCTGACATAGAAAATGTGCCTAAGGGATCCCTTCATATTGAAAAGAAAGGATGCCTTATAATAATATGAAAGCATAGGAATCTTATAGGGTAAATGGGTAAGTTCAGTTCAATTCAGTTGATCAGTCATGTCCAATTTTTTTGACCCCATTCCAAAGAAAGGCAATGCCAAAGAATGCTCAAACTACCACACAACTGCATTCAATTCACATGCTAGTAAAGTAATGCTCAAAATTCTCCAAGCCAGGCTTCAGCAATATGTGAACTGTGAACTCCTTGACGCTCAAGCTGGTTTTAGAAAAGGCAGAGGAACCAGAGATCAAATTGCCAACATCCGCTGGGTCATCGAAAAAGCAAGAGAGTTCCAGAAAATATCTATTTCTGCTTGATTGACTATGCCAAAGCCTTTGACCGGGTGGATCACAATAAACTGTGGAAAATTCGGAAAGAGATAGGAATACCAGACCACCTAACCTGCCTCTTGAGAAATCTGTATGCAGGTCAGGAAGCAACAGTTAGATCTGGACATGGAACAACAGACTGGTTCCAAATAGGAAAAGGAGTACGTCAAGGCTGTATATTGTCCCCCTGCTTATTTAACTTCTATGCAGAGTACATCATGAGAAACACAGGGCTGGAAGAAGCACAAGCTGGAATCCAGATTGCCAGGAGAAATATCAATCACCTCAGATATGCAGATGACACCACCCTTATGGCAGAAAATGGAGCTATAAAGCCTCTTGATGAAAGTGAAAGAGGAGAGTGAAAAAGTTGGCTTAAAGCTCAACATTCAGAAAATGAAGATATTGACATCTGGTCCCATTACTTCTTGGGAAATAGATGGGGAAACAGTAGGAACAGTGTCAGACTTTATTTTTTGGGGCTCCAAAATCACTGCAGATGGTGACTGCAGCCATGAAATTAAAAGGCGCTTACTCCTTGGAAGAAAAGTTATGACCAACCTAGATAGTATATTCAAAAGCAGAGACATTACTTTGCCGACTAAGGTCCGTCTAGTCAAGGCTATGGTTTTTCCTGTGGTCATGTATGGATGTGAGAGTTGGACTGTGAAGAAGGCTGAGCACTGAAGAATTGATGCTTTTGAACTGTGGTGTTGGAGAAGACTCTTGAGAGTCCCTTGGACTGCAAGGAGATCCAACCAGTCCATTCTGAAGGAGATCAACCCTGGGATTTCTTTGGAAGGAATGGTGCTAAATCTGAAACTTCAATACTTTGGTCACCTCGTTCGAAGAGTTGACTCATTGGAAAAGACTCTGATGCTGGGAGAGATTGGGGGCAGGAGGAGAAGGGGACGACCAAGGATGAGATGGCTGGATGGAATCACGGACTGGATGGACGTGAGTTTGAGTGAACTCCAGGAGATGGTGATGGACAGGGAGGCCTGGCGTGCTGTGATTCATGGGGTTGCAAAGAGTTGGACACGACTGAGCGACTGAACTGAACTGACTTACTGCAGCACGCCAGGCTTCCCTGCCCATTACCAACTCCCAGAGCCTACTCAAACGAGTTAGTGTCCATCGAGTCAGTGATGCCATCCAACCAGCTCATCCTCTATCATCCCCTTCTCCTCCCACCTTCAAACTTTCCCAGCATCAGCATCTTTTCAAATGAGTCAGTTCTTTGCATCAGGTGGCCAAAGTATTGGAACTTCAGCTTCAGCATCAGTCCTTCCAATGAATATTCAGGACTGATTTCCTTTACAGTTGACTGGTTGGATCTCCTTGGAGTCCAAGGGACTCTCCAGAGTCTTCTCCAACACTGCAGTTCAAAAGCATTGATTCTTCAGTGCTCAGCTTTTTAATATGTTGTCTAGGTTGGTCATAGCTTTTCTTTCAAGGAGCAAACGTCTTTTAATTTCAAGGCTGCAGTCACCACATCTGCAGTGATTTTGGAGCCCCCAAAATTAAGTATGTCACTGTTTTCATTGTTTCCCCATCTATTTGCCATGAAGTGATGGGACCAGAGGTCATGATCCTAGTTTTCTGAATGTTGAGTTTTAAGCCAACTTTTTCACTCTCTTTCTATCACTTATATCAAGAGGCTCTTCAGTTTCTCTGCACTTTCTGCAGTAAGGGTGGTGTCATCTGCATATCTCATATTATTGATATTTCTCCTGGCAATCTTGATTCCAGCTTGTGCTTCATACAGCCCAGCATTTCACAAGATGTACTCTGCATATAAGTCAAATAAGTAGGGTGACAATATACAGCCTTGATGTACTCCTTTCCTGATCTGGAACCAATCTATTGTTCCATGTCCAATTCTAACTGTCACTTCTTGACCTACATACCAATTTCTCAGGAGGCAGGTCAGGTGGTCTGGTATTCCCATCACTTGAAGAATTTTCCACAGTTTGTTGTGATCCACAGTCAAAGGCTTTGGTATAGTCAATAAGGCAGAAGTAGATATTTTTCTGGAACTCTCTTGCTTCTTCGATGATCCAACAGATGTTGGCAATTTGATCTCTGGTTCCTCTGCCTTTTATAAATCCAGCTTGAACATCTGGAAGTTCACAGTTCATGTATTGTTGAAGCCTCACTTGGAGAATTTTGAGCATTACTCTGCTAGCATGTAGGATGAGTGCAATTGTGAAATAGTTTAAACATTCTTTTCATTGCCTTTCTTTGGTATTGCAATGAAAACTGACCTTTTCCAGTCCTGGCCGAGAGGAGCTAGCCACGTCTGAGGTCAGGGGCAGCGGCCTAGAGTGACATCCTGTGACAGCGCAGGAATGGCCGAGAGGAGCTACCCTGTGTTCGAGGTCAGGGGCAGCGGCTGAGAGGAGCTAACCTGCGTCCGAGGTCAGTGGCGGCCAGGAGGAGCTACCCCATGTCGGAGGTCAGAGCAGCGGCCAGGAGGAGCTACCCCACGTCCGAGGTAAGGGGCGGCCGGGAAGAGACCCCGCATCTGAGGTCAGGATTGGCCGGGAGGAAATACCCCATGTCCAAAGGCAGGGGCGGCCAGGAGAAGCCACCTTACGCCTGAGGCCAGGGGTGGTGACCCTGAGGAGCCACCCCGAGCCCAAGGCTAGGGACAGCAGCTAGAAGGAGCCACGCATGCCCAAGGCCAGGCCCCGCAGCTGGGAGGAGCAACCCGAGGAGCAGTGGCTGCACAGGCGCAGGATGGCCTAGAGGAGCTATCCCACGTTGAAGGTCAGGAACAGTGGTGGTAAGGAGCAGCGGCTGTGCTTTGCTGGAGCAGCCATGAAGAGATACCCCACGCCCAAGGTAAGAGAAACCCAAGTAAGATGGTAGGTGTTGCAAGAGGGCATCAGAGGGCAGACACACTGAAACCATACTCACAGAAAACTAGTCAATCTAATCACACTAGGACCATAGCCTTGTCTAACACAATGAAAGCAGGCCATGCCTGCGGGAAACCCAAGATGTGCGAGTCATGGTGGAGAGGTCTGAGAGAATGTGGTCCACTGGAGAAGGGAATGACAAGCCACTTCAGTATTCTTGCCTTGAGAACCCCATGAACAGTATGAAAAGGCAAAATGATAGGACACCAAAAGAGGAACTCCCCAGGTCATTAGGTGCCCAAAATGCTACTGGAGATCAGAGGAGAAATAACTCCAGAAAGAATGAAGGGATGGAGCCAAAGCCAAAACAATACCCAGTTGTGGATGTGACTGGTGATAGAAGCAAGATCTGATGCTGTAAAGAGCAATATTGCATAGGAACCTGGAATGTCAGGTCCATGAATCAAGGCAAGTTGGAAGTGGTCAAACAAGAGATGGCAAGGGTGAATGTTGACATTCTAGGAATCAGCGAACTAAGATGGACTGGAATGGGTGAATTTAACTCAGATGACCATTATATCTACTACTGCAGGCAGGAATCCCTCAGAAGAAATGGAGTAGCCATCATGGTCAACAAAAGAGTCCGAAATGCAGCACTTGGATGCAATCTCAAAAACAACAGAATGATCTTTATTCGTCTCCAAGGCAAACCATTCAATATCACAGTTATCCAAGTCTATGCCCCAACCAGTAATGCTGAACAAGCTGAAGTTGAACGGTTCTATGAAGACCTACAAGACCTTTCAGAACTAATACCCCGAAAGATGTCCTTTTCATTATAGGGGACTGGAATGCAAAAGTAGGAAGTCAAGAAACACCTGGAGTAACAGGCAAATTTGGCCTTGGAATGTGGAATGAAGCAGGACAAAGACTAATAGAGTTTTGCCAAGAAAATGCACTGGTCATAGCAAACACCCTCTTCCAACAACACAAGAGAAGACTCTACACATGGACATCACCAGATGGTCAACACCGAAATCAGATTGATTATATTCTTTGCTGCCAAAGATGGAGAAGCTCTATACAGTCAACAAAAACAAGACCAGGAGCTGACTGTCGCTCAGACCATGAACTCCTTATTACCAAATTCAGACTTAAATTGAAGAAAGTAGGGAAAACCACTAGACCATTCAGGTATGACCTCAATCAAATCCCTTATGATTATATATTGGAAGTGAGAAATAGATTTAAGGGCCTAGATCTGATAGATAGAGTGCCTGATGAACTATGGAATGAGGTTTGTGACATTGTGCAGGAGACAGGGATCAAGACCATCCCCATGGAAAAGAAATGCAAAAAAGCAAAATGGCTGTCTGGGGAGGCCTTACAAATAGCTGTGGAGAGAGAGACGAAAAGCGAAGGAGAAAAGGAAAGATATAGGCATCTAAATGCAGACTTCCAAAGAATAGTAAGAGATAAGAAAGCCTTCTTCAGTGATCAATGCAAAGAAATTGAGGAAAACAACAGAATGGGAAAGACTAGAGATCTCTTCAAGAAAATTAGAGATACCAAGGGAACATTTCATGCAAAAATGGGCTCAATAAAGGACCGAAATGGTATGGACCTAACAGAAGCAAAAGATATTACGAAGAGGTGGCAAGAATACACGGAAGACCTGTACAAAAAAGATCTTCACGACCCAGATAGTCATGATGATGTGATCACTAATCTAGAGCCAGACATCCTGGAATGTGAAGTCAAGTGGGATTTAGAAAGCATCACTGTGAACAAAGCTAGTGGAGGTGCTGGAATTCCGATTGAGCTGTTTCAAATCCTGAAAGATGATGCTGTGAAAGTGCTGCAAACTCAATATGCCAGCAAATTTGGAAAACTGAGCAGCGGCCACAGGACTGGAATAGGTCAGTTTTCATTCCAATTCCAAAGAAAGGCAATGGAAAACAATGCTCAAACTACCGCACAATTGCACTCATCTCACATGCTAGTAAAGAAATGCTCAAAATTCTCCAAGCCAGGCTTCAGCAATACATGAACCGTGAACTCCCTGACATTCACGCTGGTTTTAGAAAAGGCAGAGGAACCAGAGATCAAATTGCCAACATCCGCTGGGTCATCAAAAAAGCAAGAGAGTTCCAGAGAAAACATTTATTTCTGCTTTATTGACTATGCGAAAGCCTTTGACTGTGTGGATCACAATAAACTGTGGAAAATTCTGAAAGAGATGGGAATACCAGACTACCTGACCTGCCTCTTGAGAAATCTGTATGCAGGTCAGGAAGAACAGTTAGAACTGGACATGGAACAATAGACTGGTTCCAAATAGGAAAAGGAGTACATCAAGGCTGTATATTGTCCCCCTGCTTATTTAACTTCTATGCAGAGTACATCATGAGAAACGCTGGTATGGAAGAAACACAAGCTGGAATCAAGATTTCTGGGAGAAATATCAATAACCTCAGATATGTAGATGATACCACCCTTATGGCAGAAAGTGAAGAGGATCTAAAAGCCTCTTGATGAAAGTGAAAGAGGAGAGCGAAAAAGTTGGCCTAAAGCTCAACATTCAGAAAACGAAGATCATTGCAACCGGGTCCATCACTTCATTGGAAATAGATGGGGAAACAGTGTCAGACTTTATTTTTTTGGGCTCCAGAATCACTGCAGATGGTGACTGCAGCCACGAAAGTAAAAGACACTTACATCTTGGAAGAAAAGTCATGACCAACCTAGATAGCATATTCAAAAGCAGAGACATTACTTTGCCAAATAAGGTCCATCTAGTCAAGGCTATGGTTTTTCCTGTGGTCATGTATGGATGTGAGAGTTGGACTGTGAAGAAAGCTGGGTGCCGAAGAATTGATGCTTTTGAACTGTGGTGTTAGAGAAGACCCTTGAGAGTCCCTTGGACTGCAAGGAGATCCAACCAGTCCATTCTGAAGGAGATCAGCCCTGGGATTTCTTTGGAAGGAATGATGCTAAAGCTGAAACTCCAGTACTTTGCCCACCTCATGAGAAGAGTTGACTCATTGGAAAAGACTCTGATGTTGGGAGGGTTGGGTCGGGAGGAGAAGGGGACGACAGAGGATGAGATGGCTGGATGGCATCACTGACTTGATGGATGTGAGTCTGAGTGAACTCTGGGAGATGGTGATGAACAGGGAGGCCTGGTGTCCTGTGATTCATGGGGTCGCAAAGAGTCGGACATGACTGAGCAACTGAACTGAAATAACTGTGGCCACTGCTGAGTTTTCCAAATTTGCAGGCATATTGAGTGTAGCACTTTCACAGCATCATCTTTTAGGATTTAAAATAGCTGAAATGGGTAAATATATAGATAAACAAATAATGCTCTAATGATGGTATAGAAATTACTTTTACATCTAGCTCAGAATTTACAAGAAAATTCTTTATAAAATATACTAATGAATACAGGTTAAAACAAATAATTTTAATATCAATAATATAAAATATGTGATGAAGAGTGAGACATAAAAGTGTGAAGTTTTGTAGATAATTGAAATTGTTACAAATGTAAATTTGTAACTATAGTATGCTTTATGTAAGTCTTGTGGTAATCACAAAAAAAATATCTTGAGAAAATGAGAAAGATAGAAAAGTATGTTACAACAAATATCAATGAAACACAAAGGAACACAGCAAGAGAAAAACACAAAGAAACTATAAGACAGAGAAGACAACTGAAAATATGGCCATAGTAAACCCTTCCTTGTAAAAAAAAAAAAAAAACACTGAAAGAACAGAAGGGAAAAACAGATGAATATATACTAATAACAGGAAGTTTTAATACCCATGTTCATTATGGATAGAATAACCAGAAGATCATTAAGGAAACAGAGGACTAAAAACTACAGACCAATTGAATCAAACTGACATAAACAGAATATCCACTCAAAAGCAACAGAATACATACTCTCCTCAGTTGCACATGGAATATTTTCTGTGATAGATCACATATTAGGACACACAATTAAGAGCACTGAAATAATACCAGGTATATTTTCTTACCATAATGTAATATAACTAGGAATCAATAGAATAGAGACATTAAAAAAAAATCATTAGTGGAAATTAAACATCACACTCTGAAACAGCCAACAAATCAAAAAATAGATTAAGAGGGAAATTAGAAATTATCTTAAGACAATCTTCAAATAAAGTGTGGCATGCCAAAACGTATAGCATTATGCAAAGTAGTACTTAGAAATTTACAACAATAACCACCTACATTGAAAATGAAGAAAGGTCTTAAACAGACAGTTTAAACCACAAGACACTAGAGAACAATAAAGCACAAAGTTAGTAGGAGAGAACTAATAATGATTAAAAGTAAATAAAATAGGGACTAGAAAGACAATAAAAAAGTTCAACAAGATTTGGAATTTTTTTTTTTCAACTAGACTAGCCAAGATAAAGTAAAGAGGACTCAAAAACTGGGATGACCCAGAGAGATGATATAGGGAGGGTCATGGAAGGGGGTTCAGGGTTAGGAACTCATGTACACCTGTCGTGGATTCATGTCAATGTATGGCAAAACCAATACAGTATTGTAAAGTAAAAAAATTAAAAATAAAATAAATAAATAAATAAATAGATATTGCAACTGTTATCATAGAAATACGAAGACTCATATGGGTCCACTGTGAGCAACTAAATGCTAACAAACTGGGGAACCTAGAAGAAATGGATGAATTTCTAGAAACAACCACCTACCAAGACTAAGTCTTAACAAGTAGATCAGTAATCAGAAACCCCCCAACAAAGAAAAGATCAGAACCAGATGGATTCATTAGTAAAACTATCAATTATTTAGAGAAGATTGCTAATCCTTTTCTAATTCTCCCCCAAAATTGAACATGAGGGAATATTTCCAACTTTTTATTTTTATGAAACCAGCATTATCCTGGTATCAAAGCCAGAAATGGATACTATAAGAAAGCTACAACGCAATATCCCTGATGAATACAGATGCAAATTTTTCAACAAAATACTAGCAAACTGAATTTTTAAGTATACAAAAAGAGTCATATTCCATGACCAAGTGGGATTTATTCCTGGGATACAAGGATGGTTCAATACAGAGATGAATTGGTATGATATACTACATTAACAGAACAAAGGATAATTACATCATCATCTCAACAAATGCAGAAAAGGCATTTGGCAAAATTCAAAACTTTTTCTTGATAAAAACACTAACAAACAATGACTATAAAAAATTTCACCAATAGCAGCTGCAGCTAAATCATACTCAACAGTAAAAACAAAAACAAACAAAATACTTGAAAGCAATTTCTCTATGATCAGGAGACAAAGCAAGGATATCTATTCTTACCAACTCTTTTCAATATAGTACTGGAACTACTTAGTGAGTATAATTAAGAAAAATAATAAAAGGCACACACATTAAATAGGAAGAAGTAGAATATAGGACCTATATATATACATATACATATATATATATATATATATTAGTGCTTCATATTGCTTATCTTTAAAAAAATATTCTCCCTTATCTTTAAAAAAATAATTCATTTATTTTAGTTGGAGGCTAATTACAATAATGTAGAGGCTTTTGGCATCCACTGACACAAATCAGCCATGGGTGTACATATGTCCCCCATCCTGAAACCCCTCCCAGGGTTGTCCCAATGCATTGACCCTGAGCACCCTGTCTCATGCATCAAACCTAAACTGGCGATCATATGCACGTATGGTAATATGCGTTTCAGTGCTAGCCTTTCAAATCATCCCACCCTCGCCTTCTCCCACAGAGTCCAAAAGTCTGTTCTTTATATCTGTGTCTCTTTTGCTGTCTCGCATATACGGTCATCATTACCATCTTTCTAAATTCCATATATATGTGTTAATATACTGTATTGGTGTTTTTCTTTCTGACTTACTTTGCTCTGTATAATAGGTTCCAATTTCATCCACCTCATTAGAACTGATTCAAATGCATTCTTTTTAATAGCTGAGTCCATTGTGTATATGTACCACAGCTTTCTTATCCATTCATCTGCTGATGGACATCTAGGTTGCCTCCATGTCCTAGCTATTGTAAACAATGCTGTGATGAACACTGGGGTACACGTGTTTCTTTCATTCTGGTTTCCTTGGTGTGTAGGCCCAGCAGTGGGATTGTTGGGTCGTATGGAAGTTCTATTTCCAGTTTTTTAAGGAATCTCCACATTGTTCTCCATAGTGGCTGCACCAGTTTGCATTCCCACCAACAGTGTAAGAGGGTTCCCTTTTCTCTACACCCTCTCCAGCATTTATTGTTTGTAGACATTTTGATAGCAACCATTCTGACTGGAGCGAGATGGTACCTCATTGTGGTTTTGATTTGCATTTCTCTGATAATGAGTGATGTTGAGCATCCTTTCATGTGTTTGTTAGCCATCTGTATGTCTTCTTTGGAGAAATGTCTGTTTAGTTCTTTGGCCCATTGTTTGATTGGTAGGACCCATATTTTACACTGTACACAAAAATGAACTAAATCAACTCCAAATGGATTAAAGACTTAAATGTAAGGCCTAAAACTATCAAATTCATAGAAGAAAAAGTAAAGAGAATGTCATTACATTGGTCTTAGAAATTATTGCTTGAATTTGGCAACAAACCACAAGAAACAAAAGCAAAAGTAGACAAGTGGAACATCAAACCAAAAATCTGTTCAGCAAAGTAAGCATTCAGCAGATTAAATAGGTAATCTGTGGAAAGGAAAAAACAAACAAACAAGCAATATACTTGATAAAGAGTTTATCTCCAAAGTATATAAGAACCTTCTACAAATCAATAGCAAAAATGAAAACAAAAAACAGGTAACCTGATTAAGATATTATCAAGGACCTGAATAGACATTACTCCAAAGAAGACATACAAATGGCCAGTGGGTATATAAAAAATGTTCAGTGTCACTAATCAAGAACATGCAATACTAAACTACAACAAAACATCACTTCCTATGTGTTTGGGTGACCATGCTGCTGCTGTTGCTGCTAAGGAACTTCAGTCGTGTCTGACTCTGTGTGACCGAGACGGCAGCCCACCAGGCTCCCCCGTCCCTGGGATTCTCTAGGCAGGAACACTGGAGTGGGTTGCCATTTCCTTCTCCAATGCATGAAGGTGAAAAGTGAAATTGAAGTCGCTCAGTCATGTCCAACTCTTAGCGACCCCATGGACTGCAGCCTACCAGGCTCCTCCCTGTTTAAACACTGAAAACATATCAAATTAAGATTTTAAAAAAGTAATTAAATCATACAGTTTTTAAAAACTGAAATAAAAAGTTGCAATTTTATCATTATTAAATGTTTTAAAAGTTTGCTTTAAGCCATAAACTAAATACCCACTTCAAAATAGAAAAGAAAGTGATAGTATTTTAAAGTATCCTTATTATACCCATAAAAATCTTTTTTAAAGGAACAGTCCAACAAAACTCTAATCACATTATATTGATGTGGAAGAAAAATGACAACTACTAAGTTTTCCCACTGCCAATAATTTTGGTCAAAATATTTTAATTGTGAGAAAGCTAGACATTCCAGGAAGATAATTAATTGTTAATTGCCAACTCATTTTTAAAAGATTACTAAACCACTACTGCATGTAATTAACATTATTTGTTCACTATTTCATGGGCATCCTAATTTAACCCACAAGATACAGTAGTTTCAGAAGTTATTGTCAGCATCATCACCAAATGCTTTTTGTGAATTTTGCCAGAGATGATAATATTTTTCTCATCTTTTTCTCTATACAGGGGCCTCAGACAAGAGTCTATAGTGAAAAATACAATTTTAATCAAAAATATAAATTAGAACCAAAGGTGATAAGCCATAATTTGACATTTCCAGCACTGCCATAAACCTAAACAAAACAGATAAAAGCATAACTAGTAGGGTAGAATAACAATAATCAGAGCCCTTCTGCACTCATGGTGCATTCCAGGTATGAATCTCACTTGGTCATAGTGTATGATCATTTTAATGTGCTATTAAAGTTAGTTTGCTAATTTATGAATATAGGATTTTTGCATCTATATTCATAAAGATACTGGTTTATTGTTTACTTATAGTGTTATTTTCTGTCCAGATAAGGATACTACAAGAAAACTATGAGCCAATATTTCTGATGGACAAAGATGCAAAAAAAAAAAAAACCCCAATATTAGCAAACTAAATTCAACAATATATTAAAATGATGAAACAATATGATCAAGTGGGATTTATTCTAGGGATTCAAGTACTTTTCAAAAACTATAAATCAACCAACATGATACACCCCATTAACAAAAGGAAGAATAAAATTCATATGATTATTTCAATAGATATATAAAAAGCCTTCGACAAACTTCAACATCCATTTTATGATTACAAACTCTCAAGGAAGTGAGTATACAGGGAATCGACCTCAATATAATAAAGGCTGTATTTGACAAGGCCACATCATACTCAATGGTAAAAAACCAAAAGCATTTCCTCTAAGATGAGGACAGGACAAGGATACCCGCTATTGCCACTTTTATTCAACATAGTATTGGAAGTTCTAGTCAGAGCAATTAAGCAAGAAAAAGAAATAAAAAGCAACCAAATTAGAAAGTATCAAAACTGTCACTCTTTGAAGTTGATATGATACTATGTACTGAGAACTCTAAATTCTAATACACTTAAACAAAAAAACTATTAGAAGTAATGAATGGATTCCTTAAAGTTGCAGGATACAAAATATATATACATAAATCTGTTACTTTTCTATACATTAATAATGAATTTTCAGAAACAAAAATTAAGAAAATAGTCCTATTTACAATTGTATCCCCCAAATAAAATACCTAACATCAAATTTCACCAGGGAGGTGAAAACTTGTACACTGAAAACTAGAAGACATTGACAAAAATACATTGAAGATGTCACAAGTAAATGGAAAGATATTTCATGCTCAGAGTTTGGAAGAATTAATATTTAAAAGCTCATACTGTACAAATCAAACAACAGATTCATTATAATCCCTATCAACATTCCAATGGCATTTTTAATAGAGAACAAACAACTCTGAAATTTATATGTAATCACAATACACTCCGTTTAGCCAAATCAATCTTAAGAACAAAGCTGATATATCACAATCCTGATTTCAAAATATATTTACAAGGCTAAAGTAATCAAAGTAGTATTGCATTGGCATAAAAATAGACACATGGATCAATGGAACAGAACTGATAGCCCATAATAAATCCACACCTATATGGTCATTTAACTGATGACCAGTTAAATGTCACATGACAAGGAGGCAAGAATATGCAACGGGGAATGCATAGCCTCTTCAATTAATGATGTTTAGAAAACTGGAGAGCATATGCAAAAGAATGAAATGGACCAATATCTTACAATGAACATAAAAATCAACTCAACATGGAATGTAACTTGAATGTAAGACCTGAAGCAATTAAATTTCTGGGGAAAAAAAAACCATAAGTGGTAAGCTCCTTGGCATAACAACACAGTAGACAAGTGTTGGATACCTGAGTCAGGAAGATCGGGAGGAAATGGCAACCCACTCCAGGATTCTTGCCTGGACAATCCCATGGACAGAGGAGTCTGGCAGGCCACAATTTACAAGGTATCAAAAAGTCAGACATGACTGAGCACTCTCACACACACTATGTTAATAGCTGCAAATTCAAACTAAGTAAATGCTATGTAAATAGTTGCCAGCTAGGGGCAAACTTAAGTTTTGTTCTTTGGTATTTTCTGGGACTTTTTTCTCTATATTCAATACAGATTTGGTTGAATCAGCAGACATGGAACCTACAGATGTGGAAGACCTACTGTGCTGCAGTAATGACACAATTTCAATGACTTGTCATAAGAAGTCCTTAATGGTCTTTCCTGTTTCCTTAAAGACAATATCAAAAAGGGTCTTGTTGCTCTTGGTTGTTCTCAGAAAGAACTTATAGTACTAGTACTACCTGATATCTAATATTATTGTTAGAAACATATATTTTAAAGAAATATTTTCAGTGTCCCTAAATCACACTTGCTGTTCAGTCGCTAAGTCATGTCCAATTATTTGCGACCCTATGGACTTCAGCATGCCAAGCTTCCCTGTCCTCCAGTATTTCCTGGAGTTTGTCAAACTCAATGCCATTGAGTTGCTGATGCTATCAACCATCTCATCCTCTGCCATCAAGCCATCTCATTCTCTGTCACCCCCTTCTCCTTCTGCCTCTAAATCGCACTTGCTGCTGCTGCTGCTAAGTCACTTCAGTCGTGTCCGACTCTGTGCGACCCGATAGACGGCAGCCCATCAGGCTCCCCCATCCCTGGGATTCTCCAGGGAAGTGGGTTGCCATTTCCGTCTCCCATGCATGAAAGTGAAAAGTGAAAGTGAAGTCACTCGGTCATGTCTGACTCTTCGTGGCCCCATGGACTGCAGCCTACCAGGTTCCTCCATCCACAGGATTTTCCAGACAAGAGTAGTGGATTGGGTTGCCATTGCCTTGATGCTGCTGCTGCTGCTGCTAAGTCACTTCAGTCGTGTCCGACTCTGTGCCATTGCCTTAGATGATATTAATTGCATAGCTTATAAAAAATTCTTGGCTTTTCCCTTTCCTTCTCTGTGCTGAATACAGTCAAGCATTGCCTACATCCCCCAGTATTCTTATGACTAAAGCATTTATTCCCCTGACACTAACAGCTTACAACTAAGCCCCTAATCCCATCACCCTGATCTTACTTCAAGGATACTCCTAAGGTGAAGTTCCAAGACTGGCCCATGCCAAATTCTGAACTGCCATCCTAGCTTCAGAGGTCCTTGTCATAGTGAATGATCTTCGTTCAGATTCTATCAATAATCCAACTTCTGCTGAATTCTGCTTCCTTTATTCCTGCATTTGGTTGATTCCTAGAGCATTCCCAAATGACCTATGTGTACACACAGTTCTGCCACAGGATCTGTTTCCAGGGAAGCTTAACCCATGACGTTCTCTTTATTTAAATTCATTCAATTATTAAAATCTGCTCATTTATCTCATATATAGCTTCAAAACTTACCTCTTTCCCATCCTCACAGCTATTATGTTATACCAGACTCGTACTTCTTTTAACTGCTTTGCTTTTTTCCTCATTAAACCCATCCTTCAAGCCATTATAAAATGATCTTTTAAAATTCCAAAACTTCTAAGCCTCTGCCTATCTTAAAATCTTTCAGTGTTGTTTTATTTATGGAAAAAAATTCAAGCTCCTTAAGAAGACATTAGATTCTATAGCAGCTAATCCTTCAAACCATTTTTCTAACTCTATACTTTACTTCAAGAATCCCGGGAAATTTGTAGTTTTCTATGTATTTGAGGCTGTTCCAATTCTTCATTGATAGGTATATGCTCTTCTTTTAATATGAAATTATACTTCCGTTTTGTGTACCTCTAAATTGATATGCATCCAAAAAGCGTCAGTTTTTAACTTATCTGGGGAAACTTCCACAGGCACAATTCTACCCTTTCTCATAATAAAATGACATCAATAACACAAAATAACAGTGTTTTACTTATATTTTTCCATGGAACTTGATTATATAAATAAATAAAGTGACATTAATTACAGAAATGTTGCTGATAGGAAAAACTTGTATTGCAATTCTATTTTATTTGTGCTAAGTCACTTCAGTCGTGTCCAACTATTTGTGACCCTATGGACTGTTATCCGCTAGGCTGCTCTGTCCATGGGATTTTCCAGGCAAGAATACTGGAGTGGGTTGCTGTGCCCTCCTCCAGGGGATCTTCCTGACCCACGGGTCGAACCCACAGGGAAGTGAGTTCTTTACCACTGGGCTTCCCTGGTGGCTCAGAGAGTAAAAAATTTGCTTGCAATGCGGGAGACCTGGGTTCGATTTCTAGGTTAGGAAGATCCCCTGGTGGAGGGCATGGCAACCCACTCCAGTATTCTTGCCTGGAGAATCACCATGAACAGAGGAGCCTGGCAGGCTACAGTCCATGGGGTCACAGAGAGTCGGACATGACTGTGTGACTATGCAGAGCACAGAGAGAGCTGCCACCTGGGAAGCCCCAACTCTGTAGGATTTTTTTTTTCCAACAGTGCAATGATTCTCCACCAGAGGGAACTCTTCCTTTCCTGCAGACATCAACCAAATCAAGTCACTATGTTGCGTACCTGAAACTAATAATATTGTAAGTCAGTCAGTTTAGTCGCTCAGTCATGTCAGCCTCTTTGCGACCCCATGGACTGCAGCACACCAGGGTTCCCTGTCTATCACCAACTCCTAGAGCTTACTCAAATTCATGTCCATCGAGTTGGTGATGCCATCCAACCATCTCACCCTCTGTTGTCCCCTTCTCCTCCTGCCTTCAATCTTGCCCAGCATCAGGGTCTTTTCCAATGAGTCAGTTCTTTGCTTAGGTGGTCAAAGTATTGGAGTTTCAGCTTCAGCATCAGTCCTCCCTATGAATGTTCAGTACTGATTTCCTTTAGGATGGACTATACTTCAATAAAGAAACACACACACACGCACACAAACCTATTGCTTAACTAATATTTTGAATTTATTAGAAGAGCAGCTACTGGCAAATAATCAAGAAATAAGATATTGTTTTTGACCTAAGAAAGTCTCTGATTTGAGGAATAAGACAAGAGATCAAATGATTATAAAAATAGAACATGTCCTAATGCATATAAAACATATATTTTTAGAGAACTTTAAACAGAGACAAGGCCTTGAAATCTGAAGGGGGTAAAAGGAAGAAATTATAATTATTATTCAACTGCACTTTTCTCACTTAGTTTATATAACACCATTTTGAGTTTGCTAATATTTCCTCTCCTTTACAAATGAGAGAATTGTGCCCAACACTATTATTAAATGACTTTAAGGACTTGAACCAAGGACTTTATGACTCGTGAGTCAAGAACTTTCACTCAGTGATAGTCTATTTAGCTTTTCTAAAATTCACTTCACTGAATGCCCATTTACTCAATAATATCTCTATTATAGTTGCATCCCAGGTTGCACTAGCGATAAAGAACCTGCCTGCCAATGTAGGAGACATAAGAGACTCGGGGTGGATCCCTGGATCAGGAAGATCCCCTGGAGAAGGAAATGGCAACCCACTTCAGATTTCTTGCCTGGAAAATCCCATGGACGGAGGAGCCTGGCAGGCTACAGTCCCCCAGGGTCACAAAGAGTTGGACAGGGCTAGAGCGACTTAGCATGCACACATCTCTATTACAATATAAATTGTTTCAGCATTTCCTCTACAAAAACATCCTGTTTTTCATGGGTTTCTTGTCTTCAACTGTTTAACTTCCCTCCTGCTTTTTCTTTTTGTTCAAAAATGCCTGATCAATGCCTTCCAGGTGTCTGGATGATTAAAGAACATATTTGCATATCAAAAACAGATTTGATGGCTGGGGAACCATCTGATCCAGAATACTGCTGCCTGAAAATTTGCTGACCTGCTCCAAAATATAAGAAAACAAATTATAAAATTCCATTAAAGGAATCTGGCCAACTATTTGCTACCAGCATCACTAGAATTGATGACATGCCCCCAAATTGACCCTTTGACAATAGTAAATAGCTGCACAGTTGCATGCTTAAAATGCAAGGAGGCTAGGGTTGGGAGATACAGCTAAGCAGATAATTATAGTTTGACATGTTGAAATGGACTGGTGATGGGTTATTATGTGGCTAGTTTCTGGAAATACATAAATATACAGATGCTATATTCAGGGTTTTGCCACTGGTATCATTATAGGCATCTATAAAGTAGAGAAAAAGCTGTTCTGATGAAAAACTGAATTGTGTGTGGGAAAAAGCTTCTCTTGG
This sequence comes from Ovis aries, assembly GCF_016772045.2. NCBI lineage: Eukaryota > Metazoa > Chordata > Mammalia > Artiodactyla > Bovidae > Ovis > Ovis aries. The sequence goes on along the minus strand of NC_056071.1, from coordinate 51,306,625 downwards.
AAAAGGAAAATTAAAACATGCTTTATGAATACTTAGGATGTCAAGTTTACTTGTTTAGATATGTATTATTACTATCTCATGAATAAAACTGAAATTTATCTACATATTATTACATTAAGATATAACACATAGGATAAATACAATTATTATATAGTACCATTTGATCATCTGTAAAACAGAAAGTAGAGCAATAATGCCATTTTTAAAACTCTGACATTTTAAACTTCCCCTATATTTTAAAGGCTTCCCTGGTGGCTCAGATGGTAAAGAACCTGCCTGAAATATAGGAGACCTGGGTTCAGTGCCTGGGTCAGGAAGATCCCCTGGAGAAGGGAATGGCTTTCCACTCCAGTATTCTTGCCTGGAGAATTCCATGGACAGAGGAGCCTGGTGGTGGACTACAGTCCATAGGGTTACAAAAGTTGGACATGGCTGAGCACCTAACACTTTCACTACATTTTAAAGTATTATTCATAAACATTAGCTATAGCTTTTTCTGTACATTAGTTTCCTTGAATACACCTTAGTGAGGCCAGACCAATATGCTGAATTTGCAAACATTCATAAGAATAAATCATGAATAATTGAGGAAAAGCAGGTAATATTCAGCACAGTGAGATGAATTCAAGGCCACCTGACCTGTATGCTGGACTTCTTGGATTACTTACTAGGTAATCTGCAGTGAAAATCAGCATATGTGAAAGCTTTAATGGAAATGTGAACTTCCATGTGTCTAGGTCTCTTCTCATTAATACAGCTAGAAAAATTTTTATGTCAAAATTGTTTCCTTAAAATAAGGTGAAATGTCTTGCCTAGGTAGGTCTCCAGCTGATAGTAAATGATACCTATTGCATAAGTAGAGCAAGTGTGAGGAATGAAGAGAGATTCCTCTTTTAATTAGAAATCACGTTTTGTGTGTAAAAATTGCTACTACTGTACTAAATGGTTCTTACTCTTACTATCAGTCCTTTTCAGATGTCAGACCAAAGATATCACTAATATAAGAAAGAAATCTCTAATATAAGCATCACTCATTGGGAGAAATCATATTTGAAGTAGACTAATAATAAAAACATTATAAGAACATTAGTTTAGAAACTTGGATATACTTTTGTAAATGTCCAAAATTTGGTTCAAAAATTCATTCTTTTTCCTTTGTTCACAAAAATGGTGACAAATATATGTGTATAGGTTATTGCGTTTTCCCTCATATGCATTCCATCAATCAATTTACCTATGACTAATTTCAATTTTAACCTGGAAATTTTAGGCATTTTAAAAATTGACTACTTTAAGTTAAAATTTAACAATTTTAGCATTTTCCATGGAAAATAGCACTTGATATCTGTGAAGATAAAGGCTTGTAAAGGCCTATTTTGAAAAGTTAATGTAGAAATTTGAAGAACTAAGACTACTGTGAAAATTTTCAATCACAGAACTTGCTATAATTCATGATTTTCTACATGAAATTTTAGCTAAGTTGCAAGGAAATATCAAAAGAGATTACAAAATTTTGAGTTTATATTGACATTATATGAATGTGAGTTTGTTGTGACAAAAATACCATTCCTTCAGTTGCTTCTTCTACTTAGACAATAATGTACTTAGGACTTAACTTTCATAAATACATAATACATATGTATTACATACATATTACATAAGTATATAATAACGTACTTATGACTTTACTCACAAGTGACCATGGGACTGGGACCACATAGACAGATAGAAAGATAGCATATATATTACATGCGTTAGATATAATACATGGGCTTCCCTGGTGAAGAATCTGCCTGCCAAGCAGGAGACCCGGGTTCGATCCCTGGGTTGGAAAGATTCCTTGGAGAAGGAAATAGCAACCCACTCCAGTATTCTTGCCTGGAGGGTCCCATACATATATTAAAATTATGTATATTTGAATCAAGAACTTCTAGGTATACAAGCCAGATTTAGAAAAGGCAGAGGAATCAGAGATCAAATAGCCAACATAAGCTGGGTCATAGAAAAAGCAAGGGGAGTCCAAAACAACATCTACTTCTGCTTCATTGCGTATGCTAAAGCCTTTGACTGGGTGGATCACAACAAACTGGGATATTCTTAATCAGACGGGAATACCAGACAACATTATCTGCTTCCTGAGAAACCGGTATTCAGGACAAGAAGCAACAGTTAGAACTGGACATGGAATAGACCATTTCAATATTGGGAAAGGAGTACATCAAGGCTGTATATTATCACCCTGTTTATTTAACTTCTATGCAGAGTACATCATGCCAAATGCCAGCCTGGATGAATCACAACCTGGAATCAAGACTGCTGGGAGAAATATCAGCAACCTCAGACATACAGATGATAACAATTCAATGGCAGAAAGTGGAGAGAAATCTAGAGAGCATTTTGATGAAGGTGAAAGAGGAGAGTGAAAAGCTGGCTTAAGACTCAACATTCAAAAAATGAAGATCATGGCATCTGGTCCTATCACTTCATGGCAAATAGATGGGACAATGTGGAAACAGTGTTAGATTTCATTTACTTGGACTCCAAAATCATTGCAGATGGTGACTGCAGCCATAAAATTAAAAGGCGCTGCTCCTTGGCAGGAACACTATGACAAAGCTAGACAGCATTTTAAAAAGCAGAGATGTCACTTTGCCGACAAAGGTCTGTATAATCAAAGCTTTGTTTTTTCCAGTAGCCATGTACAGATGTGTGAGTTGGACCATAAGTAAGGCTGACAGCTGAACAATTGATGCCTTCAAATTGTGGTGCTGGAGAAGACTCTCAAGGGTCACTTGGACAGCAAGGAGATCAAACCAGTCAATCCTAAAGGGAATTAACCCTGAATATTCATTGGAATTACTGGTGCTGAAACTGAGGCTCCAATACTTTGGCCACCTGATGCAAAGAAATGACTCATTGGGAAAGAAACTGATGCTGGGAAGGATTGAGGGCAAGAGAAGAGGGTGACAGGGGATGAGATGGTTGGATGGCATCACTGACTCAGTGGACATGAGTTTGAACAAATCACGTTTGAAAGCTTAGCATTGTCTCAGAGAGATGGGGAAGGACAGGAAAGCCTGTCATGCTGCAGTTCACGGGTGGCAAACTGTTGGACACGACTTAGCAACTGAACAACAACAATGACAAAAAGAGTAGATGCTGCATGTACTTGGTAAGCATATTTGTTACTATTATCACCACAGGCAATATCATATAGAGAATTTATTGTTGCTTAAGTTTCCAGTTGGCAATGGATTTTGACTCATAGCAACAAAATGGACCAGCAGTTGCAAATCCATTGATTTTTGGCAGCTGGAAGTTGAACAGCTGAAAGACATGATATTTTGAAGCCAGGATGGAAGAGCAAGAAAATTTGGCACAAACTGAACAGTTTAAAATAGCAGTATTGCTTTCTAAGTCACTAATGCATAGTATAAATAAAATACTAGGAAAGACAACTATCTAGTGTTAACTTTTTGAATTAAAATTCAACACCTGTGAAAATCACTTAGACCATTTGAAATATCTTTGCTAAATTAATTTTAAAGCACAGAGAAATAAGTATAACAAAAAACCTTAGGTTTTTGTTAATGTAACTCAAAATATACACACAAGCACTGTTTCAAGGTTAAATGTTTAGGAATAACATTTCAGGGTTTAGTACCAAGTCATATATCTAGCAGAAAACTACAGAATGCCTTTAAGTATATAAAATTTTGTCATGAGGATTATTCACAGAATACATCCAATGTATTTATTAGTTTTTAGTTGGAGTTTCATTAATAAATAGAACACTTAAAATTAGTTACTTGGTATCAGGCTATAGCAGAATGAAATAGAACAGTAGAGCAAGACTCCTAGGGACAGGTAAAGGGTGAGCTGGCTAACAGTCCTTAGATTAAATGAAGGAAAAATGAGTTCTCCAGGAATGAAGTTATCATAGAGTAGAAGGATAAAAGATTGTTATGAGACTGCTGAGTCATCAAGCCAAGTCTGCATTATTATCAAGTCAGTTTATGAAGCATTAAAAAGATAAAATAGATTGTTAGGAGGAAAAAATGACCAGAAAAATGTATAAAATTTGAAAAGATATTGGTGCTTAAATAGGCAGGAATCAGACAGATGAAACATAAAGTTATGCATATCACCTTTTTTCCTTCAAAGACAGCAGTAAAATTAGATGTTATATTAACTGATGTATTTAGCAATTATTCATTCTATACAGTAGATAAAAATCTTTTAGATTTTTAAAGCCCTCCCACGTAAATCACAGTTTAAGGTAAAGTACACATGCGTATCAGAGAAGGCGATGGCGCCCCACTCCAGTACTCTGGCCTGGAAAATCCCATGGACGGAGGAGCCTGGGGGGCTGCAGTCCATGGGGTTGCGGAGAGTTGGACACGACTGAGCGACTTCCCTTTCACTTTTCACTTTCATGCATTGGAGAAGGAAATGGCAACCCACTCCAGTGTTCTTGCCTGGAGAATCCCAGGGACGGGGGAGCCTGGTGGGCTGCCATCTATGGGGTCGCACAGAGTCAGACATGACTGAAGTGACTTAGCAGCAGCATACATGCATATATAGGAATGTGATCTGTGTGTATCTATGTATATATACACATGTACGTGTACTTTACCCCAGACTGTGGTATGTGAGAGAGAGGTGTAGAGGAATAAGTAAAGAACAGTACCAAAAGGAAAGTAGGGCATTTCTTGGTTAGAGGCTGGAAGTGATCAAAAAATGCTTCACAGAGTAAGTGATAATTAAGCTGAATCTCAAAAAGTAGTAAGAGTTTTTCACAAGGATTATATAGGAAAGAATCATAAGAAATAGCTTTTGAAAACTATAAATACTCTATAGTATAAAGTTATACTATACTATAAGTACTTTATAGTATAAACTATAAAGACTGATAAAAAGTTTTGAGTATAATTTATTGAAGAAAGTGATATAATGGAGTCAAGATACTGGAGTTAATCACATTTTTCTCTATAACGGGCAAGAAAGTAAATATTTTAAGCTTTGCAGGTCAAGTGATCTCTGTTGTAACTACTCCCCTCACATTCTTGGACTCTGACATCTCAGGCAGGACTGTATCCACCCTCCGCTTCATACAATTGCCTTCTTCACCCTGCTGCTACTGCTAAGTCACTTCAGTCTTGTCCAACTCTATGTGACCCCATAGACGGCAGCCCACCAAGCTCCCCCGTCCCTGGGATTCTCCAGGCAAGAACACTGGAGTGGGTTGCCATTTCCTTCTCCAACGCATGCAAGTGAAAAGTGAAAGTGAAGTCACTCAGTTCAGTTCAGTTCGGTCACTCTGTCGTGTCCAACTCTTTGCGACCACATGGATTGCAGCACGCCAAGCCTCCTTGTTCATCACCAACTCCCAGAGTTCACTCAGACTCACATCCATCGAGTCAGTGATGCCATCCAGCCATCTCATCCTCTGTCGTCCCCTTCTCCTCCTGAAGTCACTCAGTTGTGTCCAACTCTTAGAAACCACATGGACTGCAGCCCACCAGAATCCTCCATCCATGGGATTTCCCTGGGAAGAGTACTGGAGTGGGTTGCCATTACCTTCTCCCGTCTTCACCCTGGGAAGGTTCCAACACCTCGTTAGGTCATCCCCAGCAGGTGTGTTCCCCTCATGCAGCTTCCGCTCGTGGAATATACAGTAGGATTCCTCACCAGCTCCCTGTCCGGACACTCTCCTCTCTGCACTTGGGTTCAGACACACCATACCATGCTGGTCCTCCGTGTGGATGACCTCTTTTTCCTGTTTGGGCTGCTGGTCCTTATTCTCCATTACCATCACATGCTGATGCTCTCCTCACCCAATTTTAGTTCTGACAATGGACACCAAAATGCCCCTACTCATGGAAGCCCTCTAGACCCACTGGGATTGTTTCCCTTCATCAGAATGCTGCCTTTTATTTATCTATTTTTTTTAAACCATATTTGAGCTCCTCTTTCCTTGCCATGCCTCTATGGGATTCCATCCTCACCCACCTTAGGTCCTGAATCCATGGAGACAGAACAACCTCATGCCAACCAGGCTTCTTGGACATTTTAATCAATAGAAACTGCTAAGAGACCAGATGAGGAATTCAGGCAAGGCCTTACTGGGACTCATGTTGCAGCATGAAGGAGTGAAAAAAAGTGAACAGATTTCCTGGCTTGCTTCCTGAGTGGAAGCAAGCTGCCTTCTTAAATGGGGTGAATATGGGGGCAGATAGGTATCGAACAGGAGATGATGTAAGGATGTGTGGTGACCTGCTTTTGCTCCCAGGACCTCAGAAATGATAGTTAGGTTTTGGTCTTGTTGTATGTTATTGATCATACTTTGCCCCAACTTCCTATGGATGCAGTTATTTTTAGTTCCTTATAGCTTCTTTGTATTCTATTGCTGGAGGATACATTTGTCCAGGTGCAAGCACCCTCCAGTAAAGGGTTCCAGGTCCCACCTTGCCTCAAAACCGTCCAATATATTAAGCATTGTGGGGACTAGGTTTCTCATGTCGATGAGAAGAGTTACAAATATATACATGATATAAAAGTAACTATCCCTAAATACTTATTAATTATAGAGGGAAGGCAACATAAAGACAGAGAGCAAAGAGCCATCTACAAGCCCAGAGTACAGCAGGGAGTCCAAGGCCCTGAGTACAAAGTGAAGCAGGGCAAAGTCTAACAGAGTTTTGCCAAGAGAATGATCAAAACCGAAATCAGGCTGACTATATTCTTTGCAGCTAAAGATGGAGAAGCTGTACACAGTCAGCCAAAACAAGACCAAGAGATAGCTGTGGATCTGACCCTGAATTCCTTATTGCAAAATACAGGCTTACCTGGAAGAAAGTAGGGAAAACCACTAGGCTTTTTGAAAGTGTTAGTTGCTTAGTCATGTCAACCCCATGGACTGCAGCCTGCCAGGCTCTTCTGTCTATGGCATTCTCCAGGCAAGAATACTGGAGTAGGTTGCCATTCCCATCACCAGGGAATCTTTCTGGCCCAGGGATCAAACCCAGGTCTCCTGCATTGCAGGCAGATTCTTTACCATCTGAGATATGGTAAACAATTCAAGTATCACCTGAATTAAATCCCTTATTTTTATACAGTGGAGTTGATGAATAGATTCAGGGGATTAGATCTGGTAGACAGACAGCCTGAAGAACTGTGGACAGAGGATCACAGCATTGTACAGGAGGTGATGACCAAAACCATCCACAAGAAAAAGAAGTGCAAAAAGGAAAAGTAGTTGTCTGAGGAGACCTTACAAATAGCCTAAAAGAAAAGAGAAACAAAAGGCAAAGGAGAAAGGGAAAAATATACCCATGTGAATGCAGAGTTCAGGAAATAGCAAGGAGAGGTTAGAAAGCATCCTTAAGTGAACAATGCAAAGAAATAGAGGAAAACAATAGAATGGGAAAGACTAGAGATCTCTTCCAGAAAATTGGACATACCAAGGGAACATTTCATGCAAAGATGGGCACAATAAAGGATAGAAATGGTAAGGACCTAACAGAAGAAGAAAAATTAAGAAGCGGTGGCAAGAATACAGAGAACTGTACAAAAAAGGTCTCAATGACCCAGATAACCATGATGGTGTGGTCACCCACCTAGGACCAGACATCCTGGAATGCAAAGTCAAGTGGGCATTAGGATGCATTACTACAAAGTTAGTGAAGGTGATGGAATTCCAACTGAGCTATTTCAAATCCTAAAAGATGCTGTTAAAGTGCTGCAGTCAATATGCCAGCAAATTTGGAAAACTGAGCAGTGGTCACAGGACTGGAAGAGGTCATTTTTCATTCCAATCCCAAAGAAAGGCAATGCCAAAGAAAGCTCAAACTGTTGTAAAATTGTGCTCGTTTCACATGCTAGCAAGATAATGCTCAAAATCCTTCAAGATAGGATTCAATAGCAGGTGAACCAAGAACTACCAAATGTACAAGCTGGGTTTCAAAGAGGCAGAGGAACCAGAGATCAAATTGCCAACATCTGTTAGACCATAGAAAAAGCAAGGGAATTCCAAAAAAAAATTCTAATTCTGCTTCACTGACCATGCTAAAGCCTTTGACTGTTCAGATCACAACAAACTGTGGAAAATTCTGAAAGATGTGGGAAAACCAGACCACTGTACCTGCCTCCTGAAGAACTTGTATGCAGGACGAAAAGGAATACTTACAACTGGACATGAAACAATGACTGGTTCAAAATTGAGAAAGGTGTCCATCAAGACTGTGTATTGTCCCCTTGCTTATTTAACTTATATGCAGAGTACATCAAGCAAACTGCTGGGCTGGATGACTCACAGTGGGACTCAAGATCGCTGAGAGAAATAGCAACAACCTCAAATATGCAGGTGACACCACTCTAACTGCAAAAAGCAAAGTGAAACTAAAGAGCTTCTGGATAAGCATGAAAGAGGAGTGTGAAAAAGCTGGCTTACAACTCAACATTCAAAAAACTAAGATCATGGCATCTGGTCCCATCACTTCATGCCAAACAGATGGGGAAAATACGGAAATAGTGTCTGATTTCATTTTCTTGGATTCCAAAATCAATGTGGACAGGGACTGCAGCCACAAAATTAAAAGACACTTGCTCCTTGGAAGAATAGTTATGACAAACCTAGACAGTGTATTAAAAAACAAAGACATCACTTTGCTGACAAAGGTCTGTAGAGTCAAAGCTATGGTTTTTTCAGTAGTCATGTACAGATGTGAGAGCTGGACAACAAATAAGGCTGAGCGCCAAAGAACTGACACTTTCAGACTGTGGTGTTGGAGAAGACTCTTGAGAGTCCCTTGGACTGCAGGGAGGTCAAACCAGTCAATTCTAAAGGAAATCAACCTGAACGTCTATCGGAAGAACTGATCCTGAAGCTGAAGCTCCAATGCTTTGGCCACCCGATGCAATGAGCAGACTCTTTGGAAAAGACCCTGATGCTGGGAAAGATTGAAGGCCCAAGGGGAAGGGGACAACAGAGGATGAGACGGTTGGATGGCATCACTGACTCAATGGGCATGATGTGAGTAAACTCCGGGAGATAGTGAAGGACAGGGAAGCCTGCCATGCTTGTTTATAGGGACACAAAGAGCCAGACACAACTTAGTGACTGAACAACCACCACAACAATCCAAGGTCGGCCTCAAAAGAAATCAGTCCTGGGGACACCTTAATCTCAGAGCCCTAACCTCCAGAATCATGAGGAAACTAATTCTGTTGTTTAAGCCACCTAGTCTGTGATTCTTTGTTATGGCAGCCCTAGCGAACCACTGCAATAGCTATGTGAAAGGCATCTAAAATCAATTATGAGGAAACCTCAGACAAAACCAACCTGAATGACAACCTACAATTAAGTAAACTGCAAAAGCAACAAAGTCATGAAACCCTCAACCACTTTCACCTTCTGTGAATAAACCTTGCTAAAAGTTCAATCCCTGGGTCGAGAAGATCCCCTGGAGAGGGAAATGGCAATCAGCTCCAGGATTCCTGCCTGGGAAGCCCCATGGACAGAGAAGCCTGGAAGGCTGTAGTCCAAGGGGTCGCAAAAGTGTCAGACTCTATCTGCTGCCTAGTCTAAATTTACCAGAAACAAGAATTTAAGTCTTGAAAATTTTAGGGAAAAAAGAATTTTTTCCAATGACTAATATGAGGAGATAAACTCAGAGCATTCCTCAAGGACCTCTCTTCAACTGCCCTCCATGAGACAATATCCTCCATGCCCCAGACTCATCCTTCCTTTAAACATAGTGCTTAGATGGCCACACGTTTTCATTAAATTGAGAAAGCGGGGCATGAGCTGAGAAGAGAAAGCAGTGAATAAGTGAGATACTTTGCTTTTAAACTATATTTAGAAGAAAATCTTGGCTTTAGTAAATTAGACTTTCATGACAGTGAGTAGTCCGAAATTTAGGTTTCACAGTAATTATATTAACTAAGAAACAAACAAAAATCTCCAATACCTTTAACTCTTCTACTCCTAAAACGACTTGCAACCTCTGGGCCTTCAGCTTTCACACAAGAAAGCAGGCTATAGAAGCTGTATCACTGCAGATGAGAATACAAATACACCCCTGTCATTTGATGTGACCGAGAAGGATAATGGATAACAAATCCAGGATCCAGAAAGGACAATGGACAGGTTTGTTTTTTGTTTCTTTCAAAAAGATAAATAGATAAAAAGCCTAATAATACAGGAGAAGTCCATATATCCAGTTAGAGACTCTTCATAATTCCTGCCCTTTGGGTTTTAATAATTGCGATGGAAAAGTGACTGTTTCCCCAGCATGCCCACCCCTTTCTTCTTTTTGCAAAGTGGGTATTTTCAGAAAGGGAGATTTTACTGAAGTCATTCTACACAAGCAGTGTATGTCGGTTGTGGATGTGTAGTGGAGGAATCTTACATTTTAGTTTGTAGGTCACTGGAAAATGAAGATTGCTATTTGCACCTAGTGGAGGAGCCCTGAACATCTGACTAATACTCAGAAATCATGGGTTTGTAGCTGGATATGGAACCTATGGATATCATTTTAACACTGTCTCCTTTTGGAGGAGGTGGAAGTATTGTATAATGTATACCCTTGGGTTTGCTGGTGTTCAGAGGGATAAATTTGTTCCTTAATATCACTTATCCTTTTCTTCCCTTCTTCTGGGCATTTAACCACCTGAAGTGAAAGTGAAAGTGTTAGTTGCTCAGTTGTGTCAGGCTCTTTGTGACCCCATGGACAGTAGCCCACCAGGCTCCTCTGTCCATGAGATTCTTCAGAAAAGAATACTGGGGTGAGTTGCCATTTCCTACTCCAAGGGAACTTCCCCACCCAGGGATCGAACCTGGGTCTCCTGCATTGCAGGCAGATTCTTTACTGTCTGAGCCACCAGAGAACCCCCATTTAGCCACCTACCCAGAGACTATATTCCTTTACAAACAGAGGAGAACAACGATCTCTTGGTGAGCCTCAGCTGTTTCAAACAGTTGATAACAATATCATAATGAATGGTAAAGTAAAAAATAAATTTAAAAATAATAATAATGAAAAGAAAAAAAAATCATGGTCCTTGAATGACCTCATAATCTTTCATTTCCCTACTAAATCTAGAAAACCAACCTCCATCTGGTCTGTTCCATAAGGGTTAAAAAAACAAAGTATCATTTAATTGCCTTACTTATTGCAGTTTAGGACTTACCTAATGAAAAAAAAAAACACTATTAGAATAATACTGATTATAGTCAACACATTTATTAATTATAAATTGTGTGCTGAGCACTCTGCTAAGTGTTTTAAATGAATCATCTAGTTTTCCTTATATTAAAAATATCCTACAGTTCATATACCACTAATTCTTTCATTGTATAGATGAAGAAACAGATGTGATACATTTAATAATGATTTTTATATTAAAAATGCCAAAATTTCTTAAATAAAGTAGCTAAATGAGTAGTAGAAAGTCATTTTATTAGACTCTTTTGTTGTTATTTAAACAGTTGCCAAGTACGTGTGAAAATATGACAGAACACTTGTTATATTTTGTGAATAAGGACTCAATTGTATGCAGAATATGGATACAACCAACAGAATTTTTATAAACTGAAAAGGCCTATGCATTTAAGAACAAGGAACAAATATATACCAATAAATCAGGAACTCTGTTTTGTGGTTATATTTTAATTTTTTTAAAAATGAAACAAATGACTGTTGTCTCCCATAATACATTTTTTTCTATTAATAAACCTAGATATATTTTATTTATATTCCTGAAGTATTTCATATGATTTCATATATTTCAAGAAGTTGGCAAATATTTTCAAAATTAAAAAAAAATCACTGAAACTCCACAAAATATCTGCTGTATTGCCTAAAATTCATGTTTAGAGGTGGACTTTCTAAACAAAATGGTTGGTAATACCTGATGATCATCGATTGCTAATATGCAGTTGTTTCTAAACTGTTATTTTTCTATTTATATAATGTATTTTGAAACCTATTGATTCTGTTGTTTAAAATACTTCTATTCAGTGTCTTATGCATTCTGGGAACTCGGCTGAGTGCTAGAGAGATATAAAGATGAAAAGACACTGTCCCACTTCCAGAAGAGTTCTTTGTCCAATGGGATCAATTATTTCTAAAGAAAAATACATTAAGCAACATATTGAAACTTCAAATTTAGTACCACTGGGCATGGATTCGGAGAAGGCAATGGCACCCCACTCCAGTACTCTTGCCTGGAAAATCCTGTGGATGGAGGAGCCTGGTAGACTGCAGTCCATGGGGCTGCATAGAGTCAGATATGACTGAGCGACTTCACTTTCACTTTTCACTTTCATGTACTGGAGAAGGAAATGGCAACCCTCTCCAGTGTTCTTGCCTGGAGAATCCCAGGGACAGGGGAGCCTGGTGGGCTGCCGTCCATTGGGTCACACAGAGTCGGACATGACTGAAGTGACTTAGCAGCAGCAGCAGCAGTGCGTGGATTATTAATTGATCTTATCCTAGGACATTAGTTGCACTATTTCTTTCTAAATATTTAGTAACTTTAAAATTGTAAACCACATTTATCTTGAGGACTTATTTAAAATGTCCAGCCACTTAAGGTTATTGAACTCTATAGTATGTCTTGTGTTTTAGGCACTGGGAAAACAGAAATAAAACACATTTGAATGGTATAAAGTTGCTAAAAATAACCACAAATTCAGGTTTGATTCCACAGATAGCATTTAAGGCAAAAAAAAAAATCTGGTAAATAATTTAATGTAGAGAGTAAAATTGAAATACAAAAAAGTTCTGATCCACTTGCCTCAGTAATAAGTACTTGTAAATATTAGGAAGTGTATGATATTGCAACATCATGTAATCTTATTTAACTTATTCAGATGCTTAAAATACTTTTTATCATATGAAGCACTTTGTCTTTTTAATATTCTGCAGACAATTTAGAAAGTCATGTCCACCTTCCACCAAGATGATAACTGCCAGCACACTGTGAGGGAAGACATGACTGCTTCTCACTTCAGATCCAACTCTCCCAGCAAAGCCCCTGGGCACACAAAGAGTGCATAGGACCACCCACACAAGGCCTACAAAGACCACTACATAGGACCACCCACACAAGGCCTGCAAAGACCACTACATAGGACCACCCACACAAGGACACCTCTTCAAGTCTGCAAGAGGTAAATGTTTCATCTACTGCCATGCAGACAGAGAAGATTAAGCAAAATCAGGAGGCAGTGAAATTTGTTTCACATGAAAGAACCTGGAAAACCCTTGAAAAAACAACTAATGAAAGAGACAATTTACCAGATAAAGTGTTTGAACATCAGTAACAAGAACAGTAATAGAACTATGAAAAAGAATAAATGAACACAATGAAGATTTTGATAGAAACTAGAAAATATAAAAAGGAACCAGTCAGAATTGAAGAACACGATAAATGAAATGAAAGACACACTAGAAGGAACTGAAAACAGACTACATGATACAGAAGAAGGCATGCTGATCAGGAAGACAGAATCATGGAAATCACTTAATAGCATAGCAATAAGAAAGACAAATTAAAATAGAGAGTGAGAGAGAGCTGAAGGGATTTCTGGGACAAAAGCAAATGTATCAATATTAACATTACAGATATCCCAGAAAGAGAAGAGAGAGAAAGGGATAAAAAGTGTGTTTGTACAATTATGGCTTGAAACTTCTAGAACCTATAGAAAAAAACAAATATCCCTGGTGGCTCAGCTGGTAAAGAATCCACCTGCAATGTGGGAGGCCTGGGTTCAATCCCTGCATTGGGAAGATCCCCTGAGAAGAATACCCACTCCCCTATTCTGGCCTGGAGAATTCCATGGACTGTATAGTCCATGGGGTCGCAAAGAGTCGGACATGACTGAGCGGCTTTCACTTTCACAGGAAACACAGAGAGTCCCAAACAAGATGAACCTAGGAAGACCCATACCAAATTATATCATAACAAAATGTCAAAAGTTAAAGGTAAAGAGAATTCTAAAGACAGCAAGGAAAAATAAAAGACATGCAAAAAGAATCCCCATGAGACTATCAGGTGATTTGTCAGCAGAAACTTTATAGGTCAGAAGGCAATGGCATGACAGCATGATACATTTAAAGTCCCGAAAGGAAAAACCCTGCAACCTAGGACAGTTTCTAGCCAGCAAGATTATTATTCAGAGTTAAAGTACACATTAAAAAAAGAAAAACAAAACTTCTCAAACTAGCAAAAACTTAAAGAATTCATCAATACTAAGTGAAGTCGCTCAGTTGTGTCTGACTCTTTGCGACCCCACGGCCTGTAGCCTACCAGGCTCCTCTGTCCATGGGATTTTCCAGGCAACAGTCCTGGAGTGGATTGCCATTCCCTTCTCCAGCATCAATACTAAACTGACCCTAAAAAAAAAAAAATGTTAAAGGGTCTTCTCTAAGTGGGGAAAAAAGGGTTACAACAAGAATTTAGAATTTATAGGAAAGGAAAACAAAAACCACTAGTGAAGGCAAATGCATAGTGAAGGCTGTGGATTAATCACATAAATGCTAGTCCAAGCTTTAAAAGAAAAAAATTGGAAAACCAACAACCACAGTACAGGGTTACATGATGAGTGCAGAAATGTAAAATATGACACCAGAAATTCAAAATGTGGAGGAGGAAGTAAAAAAAATGTAGAATGATTATCAGTTTAAAACATGTAGATATAGGTCGATATATATGAAACCCATGGAAATCACAAATTGAAAACCTACGATAGATATATAAAAACTAGAAAGGAAGCAACACAAACATACTGCTACAGAAAGTCATCAAACCACAAGGAAAAACCTACAAGAAGAACAGAGAAGAACCATTAAAACTATTAACACATTGTATTAAGTAATACAATGGCAAGTACAGACACATCAGTAATCACTTAAAACACCAATGCGCTAAATGGTACGATCAAAAGACATAAGGTGTCTGATTGCATAATAAACAAGACCTATTCATATGCTGCCTACAGAAGACTCAGAGCTAAAAACAGACGCAGATTGAAAGTGCGTGGGTGGAAAAAGATATTTCATACAAGCAAAAATGATCAAAGAAGACCTACAGATGGTCAACAAATACATAGAAAGATGATCAACATCTTTAACCATCAGAAAAATGCAAACCAAAACCACGATGAGTTATCAGCTGACACCTGTCATACTGGTTATCATAAGAAAGACCAAAGATAACAAACGTTGGTGAGGATGCGGAGAAAAGGGCGCTTGTACTACCCTGTAGGTGGGAAGATAAATTTATGTTGCTACTGTGTAAAACAGTATGAAGGTTCATCAAAAAACTAAAAATTCCAACTATTGCACTACTAATTCAAAAAGATATACATGCCCAGTATTCACTGTATTATTTACAACAGTCATGATATGGAAGCCATCTAAATTTCCATTAACAGATGAATGATAAGTGTTATATACATATATATGTGTATATATATATATATATATATATATATATATATATGCAATGAAATGTTGCTCAGACATTAAGAAGAATAAGATTCTGCCATTTGCAGTGACACGAATGAATGTGGAGGTTACCATGCTTAGGGCCACAAGTCAGAGAAAGACAAATCCTCTATGTTATCATTTACGTGTGGAATTTTTAAAATATCCCAGTAAGTTGGGCAATACAGAAACAGACTCACAGATAAAACAGAATAAGCTTGCTACCAGTGAGGAGAGGGAAAAAACAGTGGCGAATTACGGGTATAAGATTAAGAAATATGTATAAAGTTGATAAGCCACAAAAATATCCTGTACAATGACTTCAGGCTCTGGTTGCCTGAGGTGAGTGGGGCATGAAGATGTGCTGCCGCCTGGTGGCCACATCTGAGAACTACAACTTTAAAACCCGCACTGCCAGGCACTTAAGGGTCACAAGTTCTCTGGGCTGCCCTTGAACCCCTTCCCTCGAGAAATGTCCCAAGGCAGGTACTGGAAAACAAAATCAAAACAGCACTGACTCTCTAGAAACCAATTTCAAGAGCTAAACTTTACTGTCTCAAAGAAAATCACCTGAAAAGATGCTCAGCCTCCCTAATGATTAGAAAAACTGCCATTCATGAGACGATATCCCCTGACACCAGTCATCACAAGATCCACACAGGAAGAATGCTCCAGAGGGCAGGTAGAAAGGGAGCCACCATACACTGAAGGTGGGAATGTAGATTTGCAACAGCCATTATGGAGAAAAGTAGCAAAGTTCCTTATAAAAATGAAAAATAGAGGTACCCTGAGATTGAAGAAAGTAGGGAAAACCACTAGACCATTCAGGTATGACCTAAATCATATCCCTTATGATTATATAGTGGAACTGATAAATAGATTTAAGGGACTAGATCTGATAGACAGAGTGCCTGATGAACTATGGATGGAGGTTTGTGACATTGTACAAGAGACAGGGATCAAGACCATCCCCATGGAAAGAAAACGCAAAAAAGCAAACTGGCTGTCTGGCGAGGCATTACAAATAGCTATGAAAAGAAGAGAAGTGAAAAGCAAAGGAGAAAAGGAAAGATATAAGCATCTGAATGCAGAGTTCCAAAGAATAGCAAGGAGAGATAAGAAAGCCTTCCTCAGCAATCAGTGCAAAGAAATAGAGGAAAACAACAGAATGGAAAGGTCTAGAGATCTCTTCAAGAAGATTAGACATACCAAGGGAACATTTCGTGCAAAGATGTGCTTGACAAAGCACAGAAATGGTCTGGAACTAATAGAAGCAGAAGATATTAAGAAGAGGTGGCAAGAATACACAGAAGACCTGTACAAAAAAGATCTTCATGACCCAGATAATCACAATGGTGTGATCACTCACCTAGAGCCAGACATCCTGGAATGTGAAGTCAAGTGGGCCTCAGGAAGCATCACTATGAACAAAGCGAGTGGAGGTGATGGAATTCCAGTTGAGCTATTACAAATCCTGAAAGATGATGCTGTGAAAGTGCTGCACTCAATATGCCAGCAAATTTGGAAAACTCAGCAGTGGCCATAGGACTGGAAAAAGTCAATTTTCATTCCAATCCCAAAGAAAGATAATGCCAAAGAATGCTCAAACTACCGCACAATTGCACCCATCTCACACACTAGCAAAGTAATGCTCAAAATTCTCCAAGCCAAGCTTCAGCAATACATGAACTGTGAACTTCCAGATGATCAAGCTGGTTTTAGAAAAGGCAGAGGAACCAGAGATCAAATTGCCAACATCCGCTGGATCATGAAAAAAGCAAGAGAGTTCCAGAAAGACATCTATTTCTGCTTTATTGCCTATGCCAAAGCCTTTGACTGTGTGGATGACAATAAACTGTGGAAAATTCTGAAAGACATGGGAATACCAGACCACCTGACTTGCCTCTTGAGAAATCTGTATGCAGGTCAGGAAGCAACAGTTAGAACCGGACATGGAACAACAGACTGGTTCCAAATAGGAAAATAAGTAATATCAAGGCTGTATACTGTCACCCTGCTTATTCAACTTATATGCAGAGTACATCATGAGAAACGCTAGTCTGGAGGAAGCACAAGCTGGAATCAAGACTACGGGGAGAAATATCAATCACCTCAGATATGCAGATGACACCACCCTTATGGCAGAAAGTGAAGAGGAACTAAAAAGCCTCTTGATGAAAGTGAAAGAGGAGAGCGAAAAAGTTGGCTTAAAGTTCAACATTCAGAAAACGAAGATCATGGCATCCGGTCCCATCACTTCATGGGAAATAGATGGGGAAACAGTGGAAACAGTGTCAGACTTTATTTTTCTGGGCTCCAAAATCACTGCAGATGGTGATTGCAGCCATGAAATTAAAAGACGCTTAGTCCTTGGAAGGAAAGTTATGACCAACCTAGATAGTATATTAAAAAGCAGAGATGTTACTTTGCCAACAAAGGTCCATCTAGTCAAGGCTATGGTTTTTCCTTTGGTCATGTATGGATGTGGGAGTTGGACTATGAAGAAAGCTGAGCACCGAAGATTGATGCTTTTGAACTCTGGTGCTGGAGAAGAGTCTTGAGAGTCCCTTTGACTGCAAGGAGATCCAACCAGCCCATACTAAAGGAGACCAGTCCTGAGTGTTCATTGGAAAGACTGATCCTGAGGCTGAAACTCCAATACCTTGGTCACCTCATGAGAAGAGTTGACTCATTTGAAAAGACCCTGATGCTGGGAGGGATTGTGGGCATGAGAAGGGGACGACAGAGAATGAGATGGCTGGGTGGCATCACCAACTCGATGCACATGAGGTTGGGTGAACTCCAGGAGTTGGTGATGGATAGGGAGGCCTGGTGTGCTGTGATTCATGGGGTCGCAAAGAGTTGGACACGACTGAGCGACTGAACTGAACTGAGATTAGGAATCTCACTATGGAGCCTATATCCAGATATAACCATCCTTCAAAAAGACACATACCCCTCAAAAGTCATTGCAATACGCAAGACATAGAAGTAATCGAACTGTCCATCACCAGATGAATCCAGAAAGATGTTACATATACTCACTATCCTATTACTCAGCCGGAAAGCAGAATGAAATTGGCGCCATTTGCAGCGTCATGAATGGACCAGGAGATAATCACACTAAATCGGGTAAACCAGACAGAGAAAACAAACATCACCAATACCATTTATAGGAGGACTCTAAAACCTAATGCAAATGAATAAATGTACCAAACAAAATCAGGCTCACAGACGTAGAAAAGTAACATAGTTATCAAAAGGGGAAGTTGGGAGGGATAAATTAAGAGGCTGTGACTATGAGAAACACATACAAAAGAGATAATCAGTGAGGACCTTTGAGACAGGCCAGGACACTCTACTCAACATTCTGTCGTAACCTTCATGGCAAAGGAATCTGAAAAACAGTGGGTACAGGTATATGTGTAAGTGAATACAGTGGCTGTAGAACTGAAAAGTCAACATTGTATAGCAACTATGGACGTGAGTTTGAGTAAACTCCAGGAGCTATTGGACAGGGAAGCCTGGCATGCTGCAGTCCCTGGGGTTGCAAAGAGTTGGACACGACTGAGTACTGAACTAAACTGATACTGCAGTAGAAACTAGAAATTGAATTTTAAGAAATTTTTAAAAATAAAAATCATATATTGTACATTGAAGGGAATTATAGCCATTACCTTGTAATATCTTTCACATGAGTTTGGGTAATACTCCGGGAGTTGGTGATGGACAGGGAGGCCTGGCATGCTGCGATTCATGGGGTGGCAAGGAGTCGGACATGACTGAATGACTGAACTGAACTGTAATATCTTTAAATGGAATATGATCCATAAAAATATTGAGTTACCATATTGTACATCTGAAATTAATATAAATAAACTAGACTTCAACTTTTTTTAAAAAAGACAAGAAACAAAAGTAGAAAGAATGAAAAATATAGTACAACTAAGACATAAAACTTTGTGGAAAATTTCCTGGAATAAATCAGGTACTGTGATTAGTGCTGTATGTCTTTAAAACAGAGGTTTATAACCTCTAGTGAATCATGGATTCATCTTAGTGTCTCAAACAACACTAACCATGACAGTGAAAGTTGCTCAACTGTGTACAACTCTTTGTGACCCCATGGTCTAGACAGTCCATGGAATTCTCCAGTCCAGAATACTGAAGTGTATAACCTTTCCCTTCTCCAGGGGATCTTCCCAACCCAGGGATAGAACCCAGGTCTCCCACATTGCAGGCAGATTCTTTACCAACTTAACTACCAGGGAAGCTTCTAAGAGAATAGTATGAAAATATATATAATTTCTGAGTTTATCACTTTCAGAAAGATTAAGCAGTATTCTTCATGTAACTTTTGTTTCAATTTTGTATCATGTCTGTGTGTTTGTATGTGCACACGTGTGTGCAGTGTCGCATGTATTTCCATTCCTGATAGAATGTACTACATACTGTAGGGCGTGGGCAAAACGCTGGGCAGTCCCTGCCTTCAGTTCAGTCGCTCAGTCGTGTCCGACTCTTTGCGACCCCATGAATCGCAGCATGCCAGGCCTCCCTGTCCATCACAAACTCCCAGAGTTCACTCAGACTCACGTCCATCGAGTCAGTGATGCCATCCAGCCATCTCATCCTCTGTTGTCCCCTTCTCCTCCTGCCCCCAATCCCTCCCAGCATCAGAGTCTTTTCCAGTGAGCCAACTCTTCACATGAGGTGGCCAAAGTACTGGAGCTTCAGCTTCAGCATCATTCCCTCCAAAGAAATCCCAGGGCTGATCTCCTTCAGAATGGACTGGTTGGATCTCCTTGCAGTCCAAGGGCCTCTCAAGAGTCTTCTCCAACACCACAGTTCAAAAGCAGCAACTCTTTGGCACTCAGCTTTCTTCACAGTTCAACTCTCACATCCATACATGACCACTGGAAAAACCATAGCCTTGACTAGACGGACCTTTGTTGGCAAAGTAATGTCCCTGCCTTAGCTCACTTAATTCACCACAACAAAAGTATATATTAAGCACAATTAACAGTGCCAATTTATAGAAGGAAAATTGCATTTCATATTTGACATGTAATTTTACCAATTTACATTTAGTGTGTTAAATCTTGAACCTGAGATTCAAAACATATCATAATACCATGATTTAGATTCTGCTTTTTCTGAGTATTTGCTTTTCCACAGATTTCCTAGTTTTTGAACCTCTTAATCCCTCTCAATCTCTATTTCCCTCCCTGGCTCCCTCTATCTCTCACCCCACTTTATGATCTAGAATAATTCTGTTCTTAATAATTCTGTTTAATCTTTTCTTCCATGCCAACCTCTGTGAATTCCCACCTTTCAGCTAAAAAGAAAAAACAAAAAGTGTTTCTTAGCATAATCTCTATGATAAATTTGTAACTAATCTCATATGAAAATATTTGCCATTATACATTTGAAATTTGTATGAATTTATCAACTATGTCAATCCTCTCTTGTTCTTCCAGGGTTCCAGGAGAACCACACGAACCTGTCTTTAGCATTTCATACATACACACACTCAACTCTTTATAGGACATATATTTATGATAATATAGCATTCTGGATATTATGAAAAGCAAAACATTTAGGAGTTGGATGTTGTTCAGGCACTAAGTTGTGTCTGACCATTTTGACCCCATGGACTATGGGATTTCCCAGGCAAGAATACTGGAATGAGTTGCCATTTGCTTCTCCAGGGGATCTTCCCAACCCAGAGATCAAACCCATGTCTCCTACATTGACAGGAGGATTCTTTACTGCTCAGCCACTAGGGAAGCCCAGGATATAAATGTATTGCCAAGCTTTTAGGAACTTATAAACAAAACAGCCAAGAGAAATAAACAAACACACTAAAGGCCTACAAAAACCCAATGTAGAAAGTAAAAGGTAAGTTAAAAGAGTGAATTAAATGCAGAAGAGAGTGTTGCTCCCTCAGGGTCAAAACCTAGCACAGCAAAACAGAATTTGGAGCATTCTCACCACATAGACACAAAAGGTGATAGCGTGAGAGAGTGGATGTGTTAGTTGATGTTATGACAATCATTTCATAATACATGTGTCTATCAAATCACCCCTTGTATGCTCCAACATTTGCAATTTCACTTCTCAATTATACCTCAATAAACCATGGAAAAAACAATTGGGGCCATTAAGGTTCTAAGGGGGAACTGTACATTGGTCCTTGAGCCAGACAAAGTCAAAAGACAGAGCTGGTGTCTCAGAGAATTGAAAAAAACATAAAGCTGATACATATATAAGGGATGCTTTATTTCATTAGCCATTTAGGATGTTCTACTTCACTTGTCATATAAGAAGCATAAATTACTTTAAAAGCTTTACTGAAATAGAGTTGGCATGTACACATTTAATGTGCACAATTTGGTAAGTCTGATGTATTAGTAAACATACGACATCATTACCACCATCAAGATAATGAAGCTATCCATCACCTCCAAAAGTTTCCTTATGCGCTTTGTAATTCCTCTGTTCACCCTGCCACTCTTCATTTCTGTATCCACCTGCATCAAACTCTCCACACCAGTCCTCAGTTACCCACAGCCCTACTTCATGCGATTATATTAATGTATTGGTTTACATTTCCTAGAATGCTACACAAATAGAATCATTAGTATGCTCTCTTTATTTTGGGAGAATGGGTCTGGCTCCTTTCACTCAGCTCAACTATCTTGAAATTGATTCATACTGTTACACATACCAATGTGTTTTTTTGACACTTTATGATTAGGTCTTACTTACCTCATCATATTTGGACTTCCCTGGTGGCTCAGACGGTGAAGCATCAGTCTACGATGTGGGAGACCTGGGTTCAAGCCCTGGGTTGGAAAGATCCCCTGGAGAAGGAAATGGCAATCCACTCTAGTACTATTGCCTGGAAAATCCCATGGACAGAGGAGCCTGGTAGGCTACAGTCTATGGGATCGCAAAGAGGCAGTCAGGACTGAGCGACTTCACTTTCATCATATTTATAAAGCACATTTTTGTCCATTCATCAGCTAAAGGAAACCTATGTTGCTTATAATTCTAAAGTATTACAAATACATTCGGTGACATTTTGCATAGCAATCTTCGTCTGGAAACATTCTTTCATACCTCTTGAGTAAACACCTTGTAATACAAAGCCAGAGTCATGTGGTAATCATAGGTTTATCTTTTATGACGCTCCAAACTGTTACCTTATCCCTTACCCCAAAGCGATCATACTATTTCAGGTGTATGAGCATTCTGCTTGTACAATATCCTCACACATTTGGTATTTTGTCGTTGTTAATTAGAAATTAAACCATTTTAACAGATACTGATGAAAGACAAATCAAAGAAAATTTAAACATAAAATTTTTTTTTCCTGCTCTTTGGCCTCCTCTCTCCCTTCTACTATGCCTTGTGTATCTGTATCATTCATTGACCAAACCCTCATCTCAGCAGAAACACTTGTTCCCCCATAAAGAACAACATTCTCCAGCATCGACAAGGTGACTCCTTAGGAGATAATCTTCCTGCTTAATCTTGTAAGGGGCCACACTGACCCATGACCTACTTACTACTTGCCTTGTACGTGAAGACCTGGATTGTATAAGCTGTCAATAATATGTCACTTAATGCATAGCCCCTTTTCTCAAAACTTTATATGACTGTGCTTTAGGCTCTAATGGGCAGAACAGTTCTTGGAACTTTCTGAGAGGCTGTTACTAAATTTTTTCATTGATAGCGTAAAATGAAACCTCACTGTGGCATAGTTGACATTTCCTAATGACTGATTTTTAAATATTCCTGCGCTCATTTGTCATCTGTATATCGTCTTTGGCAAAGTATCCGACAAATCATCTGCTCATTTAAAATATTGCTTTTTGCTTTCTTATAGTTGAATTTCAGAAATCTTCATATATTATGAATATATGTATTGAGCTGGCCATAAAGCTTATTTGTGTTTTTCTGCAACATTGTACAGAAAAATCTAAACAAACTTTTTGGCCAACCCAATATTTTATCAGACTTAATACTTGCAAATATTCTCTCCGATTCTGTAGTTTGCTTTTCATTTTCTTAACAGTATATTTTGAGGAGCAAAAGCTCTTACTATTTTTGAAAAACAATGTATCCATTTTCTTTTAGTGATCATGGGTTTTATGTCACACAAAAGAAATGTTTTGCTCAGGCTCAAGAAAGATCACAAAATTTCCTATTATATTTGGTTCTAGAAGTTACACAGTCATGGGTTGTGCCCAGTTTGTTGAAAAGACTATTCTTTGTCTACCACGGTGCATTTGCACTTTTGACGAATGTAAACTGACCACATATGTATGGATTTAGTTGTGAACTCTATATTCTGAACTATGAGGTCTAGTTTTGAAGTCTATATTGATTCAGTTTTCTATCTCTATACCAGTACCACATACTACTGATTACTGTAACTTTAACACACTTCCAACCTTGCCAGTTTATGAAAGCTCTTTTGGCCACTGTGTTAGTCAGGGTTCTTCAAAGACACAGACTGAACAGGGTGTGTGTGTCTGTGTGTGTGTGTGTCTCCTGACGAGTCCCAAGATCTGCATATTGAGTCAATAAGCCATCAGCTCCAAGGCTGGCAGGCTTGATATCCGGAAAGAACCAATGTTTCAGGCTGAGTGCTAAGGCAGGAATAAAAGTAGTGTCCCATTACTAGGGCAGTCAGTAGAATCGTCTCTTACCTGGAGAAAGGTCCCTCTTCAGATCAACTGATTGGATGAGGCTATCCCACATTAAGGAGAGTCATCTCTTGCTTTCAGTCTAACAATTTAAATCTCAGTCTCATTAAAAAACGCCTTCACAAAAACATCCTGAATAATTTTTGACAAAATAGCTAGCACTCTGTGGGCTGTTCAATGACATACACGTGGGCTGTTAAGTGACATACAGACTTAACCGTGACAGCTACTCTGGTCCTTTGCATTTCAATATGAATTTCAGTTGATGGAGTTCTACAAAAAGTCTAATGGAATTTTGACTGGGATTGTGTTGACTATATTGTTGATTTTAGGAAGAATTGAAATAACACATATATTTTGGCTTCCTGATATATAAACATTGTATCTCATTATTTATTTAGGTTTCCTGTAACATCTTTAAGCAAAATTTTATAGTTTTCAGTGAAGAGTCCCCGGAATTTTTTTGCCTAAAATGCCTCTAAGCAGTTTGCATTTTTGGTGCAGTAAGTGGCATCACTGATTTCTGATATTTTTATGTCTTCTCTCTCTCCTGGACAAAGGTTAGCTGGTTATATCACTTTTCTGAAAACAAAACAAAACAAAACTAACTTCAGTTTTCTCTGAGTCTTTTTGTTGTCGTTTTCTTTATTGCTGATTTCTACTTTGACCTTTTTAAATTTCCTTTTATTTGCTTACTTTGTGGTTCATCTGGCCTTATTTCTCTAGTTTCTCAAGGTAATTAATATCTACACACATTGATTTGAAAGCTTTATTTTATTCTGATTTAGATGTTTAATGCAATGCTGCTAAGTCACTTCAGTCATGTCTGACTCTGTGTGACCCCATAGACAGCAGCCCGCCAGGCTCCCCCGTCCCTGGGATTCTCCAGGCAAGAACACTGGAGTGGGTTGCCATTTCCTTCTCCAATGCATGAAAGTGAAAAGTGAAAGTGAAGTCGCTCAGTCGTGTCCTACTCTTCGCGACCCCATGGACTGCAGCCTACCAGGCTCCTCCGTCCATGGGATTTTCCAGGCAAGAGTACTGGAGTGGGGTGCCATCGCCTTCTCCAGTTTAATGCAATAGATTCCCTTTTACGTTTAGCTGCATCCAACAAATTAAGTATGTTGTATTCTCATTTTCACAAATTTAAAAATATTTCTTACTCTCTTTTGATTTCTCCTTTGACCTGTGTGTTATTTAGAGTTATGCTGCTTAATTCCAAATATTTGGGGATTTTAGATATATCTTTGAGCTAATAATCTTTCATTTAGTTTCTTCATGGTCGCAGAACTTACTTGGTAGACCTGAATACTTTGGAATTTATTGAGTTCTGTTTTATGACAAAGAATATAGTGAATGTTCTTGATCAATGTTCTATGTGTACTGGAGACGAATGTGCACCTTGCTATTATTGGGTGAAGTGTTCCATAAATGTCAATTTGATCAACTTGTTTAATAGTGTGGTTCAATGTTTTCAATCCTTACTGGTTTATCTATTTGTTCTCTATACTTGAGAGAAGAGTTTTGAAATCTGCAAGTACTATTGTGGATTTGTCTTCTTTCAATTTAATCAGTTTCTGCTTAAGTATTGTGAATCTTTATCATTCCATGCAGAAA